>NW_028261481.1:0-2500 GCF_051295495.1 Thamnophis sirtalis
GAGTATGATGGGCAGCTCATCACTGCCTCCCTCTGGCCCTCCCGCAAGGGAGCTCTCGGCCCGAACTTCTGGCCCAGGCTGAGAAATCTCCCCAAACTTTATGGACTTCAACTCCCAGCATCCCAGTTAAAGCTCAATGAAAGATGATACTAACTTTTTTTTAAAGTTTATCTTAGAATATCTTTGTTAAAGATTTATACCCTGTATTAGTATACAAGGTGGCGCAGTGGTTAGGGTGCAGTACTGCAGGCCACTTCAGCTGACTGCTATCTGCAGTTCGGCGGTTCAAATCTCACCGGCTCAAGGTTGACTCAGCCTTCCCTCCTTCCGAGGTGGGTGAAGTGAGGACCCAGACTGTGGGGGCGATAAGCTGACTCTGTAAACCGCTTAGAGAGGGCTGAAAGCCCTATGAAGCGGTATATAAGTCTAACTGCTATTGCTATCTATCTATCTATCTATCTATCTATCTATCTATCTATCTATCTATCTATCTATCTATCTATCTATCTATCTATCTATCAATCATCTATCTATCTATCTATCTCTATATGTCTGTCTATCTATCTATCATCTATCTATCTATCTCTATATGTCTGTCTGTCTGTCTGTCTGTCTATCTATCTATCTATCTATCTATCTATCTATCTATCTATCTATCTATCTATCGATTGTTGGGGGCGATATGCTGACTCTGTAAACCGCTTAGAGAGGGATGAAAGCCCTATGAAGTGGTATATGTCTAACTGCTATTGCTATCTATCTATCTATCTATCTATCTATCTATCTATCTATCTATCTATCTATCTATCTATCTATCATCTATCTATCATCTATCTATCTATCTCTATATGTCTGTCTGTCTGTCTGTCTGTCTATCTATCTATCTATCTATCTATCTATCTATCTATCTATCTATCTATCTATCTATCTATCTATCTATCTATCTATCTATGGATTGTTGGGGGCGATATGCTGACTCTGTAAACCGCTTAGAGAGGGCTGAAAGCCCTATGAAGCGGTATATAAGTCTAACTGCTATTGCTATTGGTTCTGAGAAGCCGGGGGGGTGGGGAAGACTGGGGGGGGCGTTGGGTGGGGAGGGGAGGGGGAGGGAGGTAAACATTTGTAAAAGTTTTTTTTTTCCAAAATTTTCAATAATTAAAAAAAAAAAAACTTCCCAGCATCCCCCCAGCCAGTGATGGATACTTTTGAGGTTCTGGAGAACCGGAAAGCGGGATTTTTGAATAGTTCGGAGAACCGGCAAATCCCCCCCCCCCCGAGTGGGGAGGAAATGGGGATTTTGCAGTATCCTTCCCCTGCCACGCCCACAAAGCCCCGCCCACAGAACCGGTAGTTTTTTTAAAAAAATGAATTTCCCTATTTTCCCCCGAGGATTTTAATGTACGAACATGTCATTGAGGCTGTTGGCCATTGGCTGCTGAGCATTGAGGGAGAAGCAGGTGCCAGTGAGGTTAATAAACTAGACAATGAGAGAGGACTCACGGTTTATGTTTAACGGTAGCTAAGCGGGGTGTGAAATGGGAAATCCCCCCCCCCCCAAGAAAGATGGAAAGTAGTAGATCGGTGTTTCTCACCTTGGCCACTTGAAGATGTCCGGACTTCAACTCCCAGAATTCCCCAGCCAGCGAATGCTGGCTGGGGAATTCTGGGAGTTGAAGTCCGGACATCTTCAAGTTGACAAGGTTGAGAAACACTGTCCTAACCACTGCTGGGGAATTCTGGGAGTTGAAGTCCGGACATCTTCAAGTGGCCAAGGTTGAGAAACACTGTAGTAGATTCATTTGGGGTGGGGGCCTTTGAAGGACATTTAGCTCTGCTTTAAAAGAAGCAAGTTAGAGCCAAGGAAAGCGAAGCACATTTGCTTCTCGAAGGCTCTGGAACCCACAAAGGAGGCGTGTCTCTCTTTAACGGCCATCCAGGGAGTTCCCACGGATGAGGCCACCCGTCTCGGCTGAAGGTCACCTGGGGTGTTTTGCCAGGGATGACTCATCCGGCAGAGCCAGAGGACACACGTCTTCTGGATAGTCAAGCTGGCCCCACCAAGACACCCCCAAGCCCAACACTGGACTGAATAGCCACTGGTGGGTCGACTCTTCCTTGGGAGAGAGTCATCTGGGCCTCGTTGTCCTCCAAGTCAACCCTGAACCTCTCGGGAGCCAAAAGAGGAAAGAGGGACCGGGGCCAGGAGGGTTGAGAAGGGGGTGGAGGCAGATCCCAGACCTCCCCATGGCTCCTGTGGGTTGGGGCAAGCACTCCTCCCAAGTGGCTTGAGGGTCGATGCCTCAATGCTGAAGGTTCTTCTTGATGCTTGAGAAGGTCACGACGGATCTTCTCCATCCTGGCTCTGCTTTATCTCCAGAGGGTGACGGCAAGGAGCCCATGGCCTGGCCTGCTCCTGGCCTGGCCTTGCTTCTCAGCAGAGGAGGAGCCCTCAGTGACCAGGGACACTTCTGGGCAGCTTGAAGGACCAGTGAAGGAC
>NW_028261481.1:7500-31477 GCF_051295495.1 Thamnophis sirtalis
GTGTGTGTGTTTGTGTGTGTCTCATGAGCCTTCTGAAAACCTCCAACCCTGAAGTGCGATCCTACACAGCCAAGCTCTCTCGTGTTCTGACCGAGGATTCCCAAGAGCCCGAAGCGAACTCCTTGTCCCGACAAAACCCCTTTTATTAATTAATTCTGCTCATTCATGTCCAGCAAAGTCTTTCAGGGGAGGATTTATGGTCACAGGCCTTATCTGGCTTGAAGAGCTGCCAGGCCGAGATCTGCAGAACTTGGCAAGGAGCCTCGGAGAGTCACGAACCAATGAAGTGAACTAATGGTCTCCTGCAAACTCCACTCCCCTGTCGCTCCTCTTTTATTCCCTCTGGGAGGGGCCATTCACCGTCCACCTGTGGCCTTACTCCCAAGTCGACCCCTGTTCTTTAGCTGTTCTCTTCATCTGGCAACTTTGCCCATGCGCACACTGGGAACAGGCTCCAGCTGTTCTTCTGCACCACTGATGTCTGACTCCAAAGGCAGCACATAACTGTCAGACGGCCCTGGCCCCCTCTCTGCCTCCGACCCAGAGCCCTCCTCAGAGCCTTCCCCAGACTCCAGGACTGGCCCAGGTTCCTCCCCAACCCTCCTCACTCTCTGTATCTGCTGCCAGCTCTGCTGGCCGCTGGTAGGCCACAACATCTTGAGACGAAAAATCTGCCCGGATTTAGGATGGCGGGACCTCCGTTGCTGGGCTTGGATTCTCGGCCTGATGACTGGGGAGGGGGAGAGGGAAAGAGGGCGAAGGATGCCCCTCCCTCTCCAGAGGGAGGGGCATACTTCTCTGAATCCATCCTCTGAAATGGTGGCTTGGTCCTCTCAATCTCTTTCCCAGGTTCTTCAAACTTCACGAGAGGAAGTTGTGAGCGATCATCATGACCGTCCCCCGGAAGGTGAGCCCCCCCCTCCAAAAGGTTCTTCTAGGCTTGAGAGATTCGGCCAAGTTCTCCGAGGCAGAGCAACTGACCGGACTGACGCCTGGTCGCTTTGACTCCTCCTCCTCCTCTTCCTCTTCTCCTCCTTCCCCAGTCTGACCTGTTTCAGGATGACCTCTATCCAGACACGGCTGGGCCCGAAGCCGCCCTGGAAGCCGAGGAGTGGTTTGAGGGGAAGAACGCCGACCCCCTCCTCATCTCCCTGAAACACGGATACATCCCGGGGAAGAACCGGGACCTCAAGGTGGTCAGGAAGAACATCCTGGACAACAAGCCGGCTGCCAACAAGAAGAGTGATCTCATCAGCACCCCAAAGAAAGCGACGGACACCTCAAACCCTGTGAGTAAACAGCCCATCCTTCTGCACCAGGGCGAACCGTTCTGCTTCAGCACCGTCTCTGGCCCAAATCCATCCTTTTTCTGTCGGCCTCGTAGCCAAGCTGGGTTTGGGGGCTTCCCTTATCCTCCCCCTCCCCATCCTGGGGTTCTTCCCCGGTCCCCACTCCAGGACCGACCCTTTGCCTCTTTCTCTCCTGTCGCAGCAAAACGAAGCCAAATTGGAAGAAATCTTGAAGAGGTCCGATCTCTCAAAGAGACACTCGCGCATCAGGAGGAGCGCATTTCCAAACTAGAACAGCAGGTGGCGAAGATGTCCTTCTGAGAGCCAGCCGGGGGGGGGAGGGGGAGGGGGTGTCTACGGCAGGGGAGGAGGAAGGAAGCAGGATTCGGACTGTGAGCCGCCTGCAGGGCTGCGGACAGGGAACGGGGCACAGCCGGCGAGGCCAGCCCCTTCACGGCCGGGCAGCCGAGCCTTTTTCCATCCAGCAGCCCCATCTCGTGTCCCGACGTCTTTGCGGCCATTCCAGAACAGACACTGCCGCCTCCCTTCCTCGCGCTCGTCTCCATCGGTCGGAGGGTCATCCATTCCACGGGATCCGTAAGACGCCAGGATCCCTGCCGGACTTCCTAGAATCGGGGACCAAAATTTCTTCATTTAAACACACACACACACACACATTTGTTTTTTTGTTTTTACTTTCAAGTTGCCAAAATCCAAAACTTTTTTTTTAATCCTTTGATTTTTATTTCTTCCTCTCTAGCAGTATTTTGTGTTTTTAATCTAAAAGGACGCTGTGTACTTGTGCCATCTGAGCAACAAACAAATTGTGTAGGCCTGTTTACTTTGGAGCAACTGGTGCGCCCCCCACCCCCCCTCCAGGTCAAAAAGGGCCCCTTTTAATCTTTCCGATTTCTGGTTCCCCTGAAATCTGCCTGGATTTGAGGAGGGGGAGGGGAGGCAGCCTTGCTTTCCCGCCCGCTGCCATTTCAAGGGACTGAAACCCACCCACCCACCCACCCACCCCCACTTTCCCCAGAGCCTTCCTCTCTCAAATCTGGGGAAGCCTTTATTCCAACATGGGTTGAGCTTTGGTTTAATCTTAATCATTGTGTCAAACTTCGGCATGTTGTGATTTGCTGATTTCTGGGTCCATGTTCCCTGCAGATGTTTGTTCTATTTATCATCCAGGTGTTACAAGGTTATAAAAAAATATATGATGAATTTGGACATTTAAGGACAAATGCACTAAATTTTGCAAGCTGTTGGGAAGCTCTTTGAAGTTATTTATGCGCACCTCCCTCTCCTCCCCTCCTTCCCAACTTCCTTCCCTCCCTCCCTCCCCTCCTTCCCAACTTCCTTCCATCCCTCCCTCCATGCCTCCATCCCAACTTCCTTCCCAACTTCCTTCCCTCCCTCCCTCCCTCCCTCCCTCCCTCCCTCCCTCCCCTCCCTCCCTCTGCTCCAAGCTCGGGCTGACCTCCAAACCCTCAACGTCCCCCATCCTGGTGGCAAGAGGCCCTTCAGCTGCTAGAGAGCATCCAAATGGCCTCAAGTGCTCCCACGAGGCAGGCATGAGCCCCGGGGCATTGGGGCAACTAAGACTTCCAGCCGTGGGCAGCCTTGGGAATGGAAGCCTGGAGTGTGTCCCGCTCTGCCACAGGACTTCCCAGTTGAGTGACAGGGGAGGGGGGGCTTCCGGTGGCTTTCGCAGCTTCCTTGCTGGGTGCGGACGTGGGGGGGCCTCTCCGTTCCTTCTGGTGGTCTCTGGTGGACCTTCCCATTCAAGCTGCCGCTCTGCAGGGGATTTTCCCCTCCCCCTCAAAGGGGCTCCGGACTTCACCAGCCCCTTTGATGGAATCTGGGGGGGCACCAGGATGTTTAGAGGTAGCGGCTGCAACTGAGGGTGACTTTTCCATCAGGTAAAAGGGTTCCCCAGCTGCTTCCTTCTTCAGAACGCAAAAATACATCTCTAAATAGAAGGGTGAAATGCCTTCTTCCTTCCTTCCTTCCTTCCTTCCTTCCTTCCTTCCTTCCTTCCTTCCCACTTAGCCCTTAGACTTATATACCACTTCACAGTGTTTCTTGCCTTCCTTCCTTCCTTCCTTCCTTCCTTCCTTCCTTCCTTCCTTCCTTCCTTCCTTCCTTCCTTCCCACTTAGCCCTTAGACTTATATACCACTTCACAGTGTTTCTTGCCTTCCTTCCTTCCTTCCTTCCTTCCTTCCTTCCTTCCTTCCTTCCTTCCTTCCTTCCCACTTAGCCCTTAGACTTATATACCACTTCACAGTGTTTCTTGCCTTCCTTCCTTCCTTCCTTCCTTCCTTCCTTCCTTCCTTCCTTCCTTCCCACTTAGACATATACTGCTTCACAGACTTATATACTGCTTGCTTGCTTGCTTGCTTGCTTGCTTGCTTGCTTGCTTCCTTCCTTCCTTCCTTCCTTCCTTCCTTTCCTTCCCACTTAGCCCTTAGACTTATATACCGCTTCACAGTGTTTCTTGCCTTCCTTCCTTCCTTCCTTCCTTCCTTCCTTCCTTCCTTCCTTCCTTCCTTCCCACTTAGACATATACTGCTTCACAGACTTATATACTGCTTCCTTCCTTCCTTCCTTCCTTCCTTCCTTCCTTCCTTCCTTCCTTCCTTCCTTCCTTCCTTCCTTCCTTCCTCTTGCCAAACACGCCACACAGAACTCTGCCTTCTTGAAGCTCCTGGTCTTGCTCAGAAGCGGCTCCTCGGCGCTCCCCACAGGGTGGGAGCCACGTGCCACGGTGCTGGGTACGGGTAGCTGGGAAGGGGGAAAGATGGCAGCCTTGGGGGGGGGGGTGCCAGAGGATGGATCCCAAAGGCGAAACGCCAGAGGGGTTCTGGGAATGGGACGCTGTCAAAAGCCAAGAGACCTTTCAGGAAAGACCCTCGTGGGCACTGGAAGCCCCTCATACAGCTTTGAGCCTGGGGATGGCTGCAGAGAGATTTGGGCACTTTAAAGGCTAATTTGTGGATGAATATTTTTTTAAAAAACCTGTGGCTTTTGGTCAGCCGTGATTCCTCCTGAGCCTTCAAAGAGTTACCAGTGGCTCAAACTCCTTTGAGCCACTGGTAACCTGAGCCTTCAAAGAGTTACCAGTGGCTCAAACTCCTTTGAGCCACTGGTAACCTGAGCCTTCAAAGAGTTACCAGTGGCTCAAACTCTTTGCTCCGAGCATGATGTGCCTACCATGTTCTCTCTCTTCTCTGTCTCGGTCGGTCTGCCTGCCTGCCTGCTCTCTCTCTCTCTCTCTCTCTGTCTCTCTCTCTGTGTCTCTCTGTCTCTCTCTCTGTCTGTCTCTCTCTGTCTGTCTCTCTCTCTGTCTCTCTCTGTCTCTCTCTCTGTCTGTCTGTCTCTCTCTCTCTCTCACTCACACACACACACACACACACACACCTGGCTTCATGGCAGGGTTAAAGTCCCAACGGGGAGAGCTTCCTTTCTCCTCCACTGTCTTGGGTTAGGGTCCCTAAGACGGCCGTAAAACCCCTCTCCCCCCCAAAAAAAGCTTAGAAGGCAAACTTGGCGATGCGTCCGTCCGTCCGTCCCGTGTGGGAAGAGAAGTCATGTGGATAGATAAGGAAATTGTGCAGGAAATGAGCTGGAGGCCACGGTCCCAACGAGATAAGATAGTTGTAGAAAGATGATACGAAGGAGTGGGAAAGTTAGCGAACGTTGGTGGGGGGTGGATTTTGTGTTTGTGGGGGGGGGGACCTGGTTCCCTTGTGCTGGAGGTGGGTGAAGAGTTTTCAAAAGAGGGAAGGGCGATTTGCATCCCACCCACCCTCACTCCCGTTATTTTATTTTATTTTTTAAATAAGATTTTATTGGTAAAACGAAAATACAACATCCATAACTTGTAAAAAACAATACAACTACATTTCGAGATATTCCCATACTATCAAATCATATAAACATCAAAGGTTAGGTATCTTATTCCTTCCCTCCCTCTTCTCTTCCCTCATTTCTTTCTTTTCCATACCCTTTTCTTCCCTCCCCCCTTACTTCCTTCTCCCCTGCCTTCCCTCCTTTCTTTTCTCCTTTCCCCCTTTCCTTCCCCCTCCTTTCCCTCCCTCGATCCCCCCCTCCTTCACACATACCTTCCCTCCTTCCCTTCCTCTTTCCCTCCTTTCTTTTCTCTTAATCTCCCTCCTTTCCTCCCTCCTTCCTTCCTTCCTTTCAACTCTCCTTCTCTCTTTCTTTCCCTCCCTCTTTCCCTCTTTACTACCCTCTCCTCTTCCCTCCCTCCTTCCTCCCCCAGTTTCTTCTCTTTCTTCTCTCCTTCTTTCTTCCCACTTTCTTTCCCTTCTCTTCTTTCTCTTCCTCCTCTTTATCCTTCCCCCCTTCTTCTGCCTTTCCTGTTCCTCTCCTTTCTCCTCTCCATCCTGACTTCCCTACTGTCCTTTATTTCCCTAACTCCCGTTATTTATACTACCAAACTATATATGTTTTTCCAACTTGGCATCATCCGCTCTGCCGCTCCCAAGATTCCCAGCTGACGCCACAGAATTCTGGGTAGCCAAGAAGATGGGGAAAGCCATTATGTACGTGGGATCAGCTTCACCCGTGGGCATGTTTTGTGTTTAACGTCCGTAGAAGGTTGGAGGCCAGGGAGGGGGGCAATTATGGCCTCTTTACAAGCTGTGGACTTCAACTCCCAGAATCCCTGAGTCGGCCAGTCCACCGGCCACAATGGGGGCATAGTTGCATATCCCTATGGGAGACGGAAGCAGCGAGATCCTCCTCTTTTCAAAACCAACCTTCTGCCGCCACAGTGTTAAGTTTCCCTGGTGTGATTCTTGCCCTTCCCCACGAGCAGCGTGGATGGAGGTCCCTCGGAAGCTTCCGGTGCCATTCATGTTTCATTTCACAGGATGCTGAGCCCGCAGCTTCTTGCTCCCTGGAACGTGGCCAGCCGGGGTCCCCGAGGGGATGTGCTGGTAGAAGACCCCCCACCCCCCCATCATTGTGTCATGTCCAAATACTTGCCTCCAATTTCAAACAATTAAAAGGAATTACCAAATCCACACCCAACCAGCTGCTCTCTTCGTTTGCTTGCTTGTGTGAAGATGCCCAGTTGACCCTACTTGAGTTCTGCCACCAGCTTGCTCTGAAAGAGGCTACTGGGAGTCATGGGGGTGACCGGTTGGTTCGCCAGGCCAATATAACTCAAGCCATCAAAAGGTGTTCAGAGCTGGCAGGTGGAGGCCTAGTTCCAGGGTGGGCTTATGCGTTGGTGAAGAGTTGACTTTGGCCAAAGATGAAGACAGCAATTTGGGCAAAAGGGGCCAAGATCGGCTTTCCGTATCTCAAGAAGGACAAGCTTGAGGACACCCTGTTAAGACTCCACTGCGACACCAAAGTCTCCGGAGGGTGATGCTGTGTTCGTCATCCTTTTGAGTAAGTCGGGCCAACGTGGGTCAAATCGATCCAGCTGGGTCTCTTGTTGGCCTCCCGCCCTGCATGAAACCAGCTCGCCCCTTCAGCTTGAGTTGGTTGGAGCTCCCATTCCTTGAACCACTTCCTGAGCCTGGAGGATGTGGGGACGATGGCTGTGGGGAAAGGTTCTCCGAGGTCGGAAAAATCCGACCAAGAGGGTGCAGGCAGTGCAGCCAGATTTGAGGCGCCAAGGGCCGACGGCAAGACGCCTGGGCGAGGAAAGAGATGGTGGTGATGGTGGTTTTTCACTCGTTTGGGAGTGCAGAGCACTTAACCTGGAGAAGATCCAGGGCTGTGGGGGGGGGGGGGGACAGCCTGCACGAGGGCTGTATCAGCACCCCAAATTTGTCCTGAACCGAACACGTAGAAGGTGTGATTGCAACTCATTTTCCACACTTTGTGGGAGAGGGGAATCCCCCTATGTTCCTGCAGACATTCGTAAATCAAATTTTGAAAAAAAACGGGATTGCTAAAAGGGCTCAGGTAGGTAGGAGAGCCGGTTCCACCACAAATGCGCGCACAACAAAAGCGCGCCTGACTAAACCGCGGTGTCTAAAGCGCGGTGACAAAACCGCGCGACGAATGAGCGACGAATTAGCCCTAAAGCGCGCCGACAAAAGCGCGCCGACAGAAGCGCGCTGTAACGTAACCCTAAACCTAACCCTAAACCTAACCGTAAATCTTACCTTAAATTAAATCGCGCTTCTGTCGGCGCGCTGTTGTCGGCACGCTTTTGACATCGCGGTTTTAGCGCCGCGGTGTTGTCGGCGCGCTTATGACGTTCGCGCTTTTGTCGGGTCACGGGAGAGCCAGAGGTATGACCTTGTGGTCTTTTTGAGCGAAGTGGTGTCGGCGACAGAACACGCTGCAAAGAGAGCAGGGGAAGAATTGGCAGAGAGCCGGTGTGGAGACCCTTTTGGAAGAAGATCTCATTCTGTCCTCCTGGAAGAGGCATAGGAACTCGGTGGGCTTACTTTCCAGGAAAACTGGCCGAGGTGAGACTTCCTCACCTGTCAAGGCAAAAGAAATGGGTCCTGCAAAAAATGCACACCTGAGCCTCCTTTGTATGAAGTGATACTTGGTGGGTGACGCATCTGTCTCCCTTCCAGGAGTGGCAAGAAATCCCAACCCTCCTCTCCCAACTCAGGAGTTCTGCAGCGGTTCGCAAGGCCGGCACGGCTGAAGGAGTTGCAGGCCAATTTCACAGCCCTTCTGTGTGTAAAGCTGATGCTTGCCCTACTTGCACCTACCAAATACCTGGAGTATCCCCACGGCTTTGCCCCTCACCCTGAGACCCTTGGTGTCTTACCCAGCCGAGTGTCTCTCCTTACAGCCAAGACTGGCTATGATATCTCGGCCACTGGAACAGAACACAGAAACGTCCAGGTTTATTCTGACCAATTGGACACTGCAGGGTGGTGGCCCTTGGAGGCCTCAAGCAGGCATCTGGCCTTAGGCTGCCTTGGGCTGAGCCTCGACCTCTGTGAAGAGAGGTGTCGCCATCCAGATACTTCCCACCGAACGTCAGCTGGTAGTGCACCTCCTCAACGCAGAGAAATCAACCCCAGAACCGCCTCCCCTCCTAAGCCCTGATCCGGTGCGAAGGCTCCTAACCACAGCTCTTCTTCTGCCACCCATACGCACGGCCTCCTTCCTCTCCCCCACAAAGGAAGCTGCATCATGTGTCCTCCAAACTGCTGCTTCTGATTTCGCATTCTCATGCTGCTCTGACACAGGGTTCCTGTTTTCTCTCGGAGCAGGTAAGCCGGGCTTAAGCCAGAGTGGAATCTCTTGGCATCTCTTTCTTGGAGTTGGGCTAGGAGAACCGGGCTGCTAGAAGATCCCGTGCTAAGAGTGGTTCCTGAGGTCTTCTCCTGCAGTTGAACCAAGCGGCTCTTTACGTTCCTGGCGACGTTTCCTTTGGGGGGGGGTAGCTGAGCTGTCTCGCTAAGGGGGAGCCCCTCAAGAGTAGGACATTGTAGTTAGCGGTGGATGATGGGGAGTAGAAGCAGCCTCAGGTTCTGGTGAGGATTAGGCTCCTGGAGGCAAACAGGGTTTGCTGAAGGTCTGATCCAGAACTTCATTCCCAGAGATGGGGCTGGTTGAAAGTTGCTCTGGGCCCTCTGACTTTGTGAAGATAAGCAAGCCAACTTCGCTGTGCGTGAATCTATGCAAAGAGCTTGATGCTTTGAGATACAACTTAAAAGTTCTGAAGATCCCAATTGGTGGCAGCCATTTGCTCGCTTTTTGGGTGCTGTGGGGCACCACGGAAGTCAGAAAATGGGCACAACCACATCTCTGAAAAGATTGCAAGGCTGGATTGCAACTTGTGGTAAGCTCGTAGGAAACTTTGAGTCAGTCCCGCTCCAGAAAGTTGAGATCCTGAGCTGTCTGTTGAGGCTCCCTTACGTGTTCCGTCCGTCATCCATGTACAAGGCTGCCACAAAACATCCCCGTGGGGGTTTAATGTAACTATTGATATGACTGATCCTTCTCTCTGGTGAGCATCTCTCTTGAGCCAAGCAAGAAAAGCTGCTCTCGTAAATGAGGATCTTGAAACATGGGGGAAGGTAGAGCCCAAGCACTCACTTCTCTGGCCTCCTTTAAGGTTTCACCAGGGCCCATTTCGATAAAAGACTTTTTCCTACCCTAGATACATTGGGGGTCGAGCCCCCTTCTTCCATGGTGTCTTAGCTGGGCTAGAGAGGCTTTCGTGAAGGAAAGAAATAGAGGTTGATTATTTGCGTGGACACCTGATGACCTGCGTCTTTCTCTCCCACTCCGCATCAGGCAACATGGCTTCCTGGTGGACCTTCGTGGCCGTGATTCTCTCAAGCTTCCTCCTGTCCGGTGATTTCAAGAGTATCCAAGATGGCACCGGCACGAAGAACGTGGTGACTCCCGCCAACGTGGATGATTCAAAGTTGAAAACAGCAGCTGAGGGAAGTAACGGATCCTCTCCGTTGCCCCATCAAGGAAGACGGGATCCAGAGAAGAAGCACGCCAAGGAGCCTCCTGCCCTTCCAACAGCTCCAGGCCTCTCCACGGAGCCTCTCAGGGAAGAGGCCACCTCCTTCCCCACGGAGATCGTGACCAAAATTGCATCCAAAGGTTCTCCAAAAAACGTGCTGGCAAAAAGCAAACCTTCCGAAAGTCTTCCCCCGAAAACGACCACGGTGTGGTCATGGCTGGTTGAAGTCACCTCCAAACCCTCTCAGGAGCCTGTTTCCACCCCGACATTGGAGAAAAAACTTGAGACTTCTGGGCCTTCCTCCAAAGGACAGGAAGGCCTCTTCCGTTCTTCGTTGAAAAAGGTCACACCCACTTTGGCCTTCTCGGACGACCTGTCTACTGTGTCCTCTCAGGATCTGATGGATGATTCGAGGTTTTCCACCGCTATCCAGAAGCTCATCCCGCAGACACCTAGGCCAGGCACAAAGTCGAAAATGAAACTTCCTCTCACAGCAGCTACATCTGCAATGCCACAACACCTGGATGAAATCTCGTCCACATCTCAGACTTTGGTGGAGGACACGGAGTTTTCCACGGCCACCCAGAAGCCCAGCTTGGACTCAGGTAGGTCAGGCCTAAATCCAAGGGCAAAAAAAACTTTCCTTGTCACAGGTACGTCCGAGCCCCATAAAACACAGAATTACGGCTGGCTGGATGAAATGGAGTCGACCTCCTTGGCTTTTTCAACAAGGTCCCCAAGACAACGATTGCATCTTACCACATCAGGTTCCTCAGCCACCACCCAAGGGACGCCTCCCCTCGCCGACGACGCCAGCCTTCTGATTGGAAAGTGTTTGCTGGCCATCCTTCTGTTGGCTTTGGTGGCCGCCATCTTCATTGTGTGCTCCGGCGTCCTGGCCATCATGCTGTGGCGTCAGAAGAGATCCTACCGACTGGGCCAGGCCAACCACACCGAGATGGTGTGTATCTCGTCCCTGCTATCTGCCGAAAAGGAGGAGGAGGAGGAAGAGGAGAGGAGGAGGAGGCCCAAAGTGAAGCGGGTACATCTTCTCGGGGAGACCGCATCTGAGACGGACGCGGACAACTTAACTCTGAACAGCTTCCTGCCAGAGCATTAATAGTGCGCTTTCTTGGTGCTAAAGACAACTTTGGCTCACGTCCTTAGAGTCTCTTGGTCTTCTCCAAGACTGTCACCTGAACTATATCTGTGGTACGTCCTTATCTTTTCATCTGGGTGGGGCCCTTGAACTGACTCATCCATTTGCTACAGAAACCCAACGTTTCTGCTCTTCAAACTGTTGTTTCTTGGAGAACTATTGTGGTTTGTTGAAAACAAGGTTTAGCAACCTGCAGATCAGGTGTCTGGAAAGGGGCCCTTCTGAAATGTGTAACTTATTTTGTTTTTAGTTAGATTTTTACTTAGTTTCCTCCCGGGAACTCAAGGCTGAGATCCTCCGTGCTTCCCCAGGCTCTGCAGATCTTACTCAGCGAGGCCTCTGCCATTTCATTTCCTTTTTTGAAACCATCATGTCTAGAAAGTAATAACTGAACCATGAAATCTCAGAACATGTCTAAACATTTCTGCTTTTTTTGCATTTCACGACAGAACTAAGATTTCTAGAGTGTTTTTGAGATGGGGGTTGTGTTTGAAATTGGGTTGACTGGAGGGGGGGGCGTCTTAAGCAATCCACCTTTAAAAATGATTAAACGTTTTGAAATGCAACAGTGGTCGTAGCATCCCTGGAACCAATCGGCCATTGCAGAAAACATCATATTCTGGGCTCATCCCGGGTCCTCTTGGGGGAGGTTCAGAAACGATAAAGTCCCGTTTCCCTATTCCGGGCTCCTTGTGGGCTGGCTTGGATTTTGCTCTCACCTCAATTTAAATGTTCTCTTCTCTCTTCCAGTTTTGCAACAAAACATGAAGGGAATGTTTCTCCCCTCCTCTTTTCTTCCCCGTTGCTGTTTCATTCTTATCTCCATTAGTGAGGAAACCATCTTATCCCACCTCAAGTATTTGTCTAACCCAGGGGGCAGCAACCTGTGGCTCTGGAGCCGCATGTGGCTCTTTCATCCCTCTGCTGCGGCTCCCTGTCGCTGGTCGGCTCCACCATTGATAGGGCTTTCGGTTAGGACAGGCAGGGGGAAAAGGACGCCGTGCTAGGAGGAGACTCTATGGTGGGGGAACCGGATTTCCGGTCGGCTCCACCATTGATAGGGCTTTCGGTTAGGACAGGTAGGGGGAAAAGGACGCCGGGCTAGGAGGAGACTCTATGGTGGGGGAACCGGACTTCCGGTCAGCTCCACCATTGATAGGGCTTTCGGTTAGGACAGGTAGGGGGGAAAGGACGCCGTGCTAGGAGGAGACTCTATGGTGGGGGAACCGGACTTCCGGTTGGCTCCAGAATTGAACGGGGGGCTTCCGGTTAAGACCTTTGTGGATCTTTGCGTGTTTAAGGTTGCCGACTCCTGGTCTAACCACACCAACTCAGGCTGCAGGGAAGGCCCATCCCATGGACTCCGATTCCATCGTCCCCTGACAAACTGCTCAGCCCCTCCTCACCCACCCTCCACTTTCTCCTCGTTTCCTGTTCCTGCTTCATAGTTTTGATTTCTCTTCCTCATCCCCCAGACTCTCCGATGGGCACCACCTGCTTGCCACAAACTCTTTTTTTTTTTTTTGGCATTTAGTAGGACTTGTTTTACAGAAAAGTCCTTCGTTTTTCACTAGCTGGTTCCTCAATTTGAGATGCGTTTTTTTAAAAAACTTTTAACTGTGCTAGTAGTGATGATCAATTAAACACATTGGAGACCATCGTAGGCAAAGAGAAGAAGGACTTGTAAAAACAGTATGAATTAAGTGAGAACATTCAGAAAAAGACGGAAATAAAATGTCGCCAAAATCGCAGATGGGTTGTCTTGTGGACTTCTCACTAAAACAGAGCGGAAAATGGGTGCCTAAACGAACAGGATTAGTTTCCCTTCATTGCAGATAAAGGAAACTGCAGGTTCTGAAGAAGCTCTCTAGAGCAGTGGTTCCCAAACTTGGCAACTTTTAAGACTTGTGGACTTCAACTCCCAGAATTCTCCAGCCAGCAGAGCTCTGCTGGCTGGAGAATTCTGGGAATTGAAGTCCACAAGTCTTAAAAGTTGCCAAGTTTGGGAACCACTGCTCTAGAGGTTCCTCCTCTGTGTGGGAGAGCGAGCATTGACGTCAACAGGCCCCTGAGTTCACAGCAATGGCCGAACCTTTTAGCGTTAGAGATGGGCAGATTTTCTAAAGAAAGCTCGCAGGTCCTTGTTCCTTTTTCAAGATGCCTTTCTGCTGGGAATCTTGCAACATCAGCCCGAGAGGAAAAGGATCTCGTTGGGCCCTTGGAGATGACTCACGCGGGGCCAGGCCTGCCTCTGATGCAAACCTGGGACGGAAACGGCCTTCGCAGAGGCCCCCCCTCCCCTCCCCCCAGGAAGGTCTCGGCTGCTGCGGTTAAGGCAGGGTCTGGATTCTGCCAGATGCCCAGAGGGGCAGAAGCTGCTTTCAGGGAGAGAGAAAACTGCAGCTTTCAAAAGAGTCCCATCCCCACTCCCAAGGAAGGGAGGAAGGAAGCTAGGAAGGGAGGGAGGGAGGGAGGAAGGAAGGAAAGAAAGGAGGGAGGGAGGGAGGGAGGGTGAAATGGAGGAAAGAAGGAAAGAGAGGGTAGGGAGGAAGGAAAGAAAGAAGGGAGGGAGGGAGGAAGAGAGGGAGGAAGGGTGGAGGGAAGGAGAGGGAAGGGAGGGAGGAAAGAAGGAAGGGAGGGAGGAAGAAAAGAAGGGAGGGAGGAAGGGTGGAGGGAAGAAGAGGGAAGGGAGAGAGGAAAGAAGGAAGGGAGGAAAGAAGGAAGGGAGGGAGGGATGGAAGGAAGGGGAGGGGAGGGAGGGAGGGAGGAAAGAAGGGAGGAAAGAAGGGAGGGAGGGAGGGAGGAAGGGTAGAAGGAAGGAGAGGGAAGGGAGGGAGGAAAGAAGGAAAGTAGGGAGGGAGGGAGGAAGAGAGGGAGGAAGGGTGGAAGGAAGGGGAGGGAAGGGAGGGAGGAAAGAAGGAAGGGAGGAAGGAAGCTAGGAAGGGAGGGAGGGAGGGAGGAAGGAAGGAAAGAAGGGAGGGAGGGAGGGTGAAATGGAGGAAAGAAGGAAAGAGAGGGTAGGGAGGAAGGAAAGAAAGAAGGGAGGGAGGGAGGAAGAGAGGGAGGAAGGGTGGAGGGAAGAAGAGGGAAGGGAGAGAGGAAAGAAGGAAGGGAGGAAAGAAGGAAGGGAGGGAGGGATGGAAGGAAGGGGAGGGGAGGGAGGGAGGAAAGAAGGGAGGAAAGAAGGGAGGGAGGGAGGAAGGGTAGAAGGAAGGAGAGGGAAGGGAGGGAGGAAAGAAGGAAAGTAGGGAGGGAGGAAGAGAGGGAGGAAGGGTGGAAGGAAGGGGAGGGAAGGGAGGGAGGAAAGAAGGAAGGGAGGAAGGAAGGGAAGGAAAGGAGGGAGGGAGGATCGTGGCAGAGTCCTGGGGTCACCTGGTTCCCTTTTTCTGACATTCTGGCAAGCAAAATCAATGGGGAATCTGGATTCACTTAACAACTGTGTTTCTAACTTTACAACTGCAGTGATTCACTGAATGTGGCAAGAAAAGTCGTAAAACGGGGCAAAATTCACTTAACAAATTTCTCACCCAGCAACATGCATTTTGGATTGTAAGTCAAGAACTCTCTGTATTCCTCTCCTCTTTCTGTAGCTTTTGGCCTGCAAGGCTTTTTCCTGGCCATCCAGATCTTGGCCTTAATTTTATTTATTTATTCAATTGATAATTGCTTCCTGCAATTAGGCTTTCTGGAGCCACCCTTTTCGGTCAGCTTTTAAAACTCCGGATTAGATTTGATGAAGAAAAGGACTTTTGGCTCCTGATGAGTTGTTGGTTTGGAATAGAATCCTGCAAAACTGGAATATTCATCTGTGCTGACCGACCCCAGAAGGTCGTATTGCAAATGTTTTTTTTTTTTTCCTGTTGTGCCATCAGAGATTGGAAGGTTTTTGGCTTGGATTGAGAAATGCTCAGAGGTTTTTACAGGCAAATCTTTTATTGTGCAATTCTCTTCTTTGCCTTGCCTCTGTCCTGGGCATAACCCTTCCCTTGCAAACTTGTTAGAAATGCCATGTATCTCATCCACGTCTGGATTTTTAAATATATTCCCTTTTTTTTTTTAAAGGACAAGGTAAATATATATTTTGTAAGCACGGAAAGGTTCCCAGATGGGTTGCTCAGATTTTGCATCACCAGGCTGTGGCTTCCCAGACTGAAAATGCTCCTCCTGAGGGTTGTGATCCCTCCTCGACTACTAACATTTTGGGAGAAGCTTTTGAAGAACACACAAAGCTTCCTTGGACCAACAATACAGTAAATAGCAACGCTCCTTGTTGCCACTAGAGGGCGGCCCAATACAGGAAGACCATCAGACACAGCCAAAAGTCCAGCATCACTTTGATTGGTCTCTCAATCCCTATTTATATCCTATTTATTCATATTGCAGATGTTAATATATTTTAAACACACAGCCAGATGCATCTATAGATGTGGATGCACACAAAAACGCATCTATTGTGCATCAGATTAGGTGCACGTTGGACACTGGGCTGAATGCAATAGCAATAGCAATAGCAGTTAGACTTGTATACGCTTCATAGGGCTTCAGCCCTCTCTAAGCGGTTTACAGAGTCAGCATGTCGCCCCAACAATCCAATAGATAGATAGATAGATAGATAGACAGACAGACAGAAAGAGATATAGAGATAGATAGATAGATAGATAGATAGATAGATAGATAGATAGATAGATAGATAGATAGATAGATAGCAATAGCAGTTAGACTTATATTCTGCTTCATAGGGCTTTCAGCCCTCTCTAAGCGGTTTACAGAGTCAGCATGTCGCCCCCAACAATCCAATAGATAGATAGATAGATAGATAGACAGACAGACAGAAAGAGATATAGAGATAGATAGATAGATAGATAGATAGATAGATAGATAGATAGATAGATAGATAGATAGATAGATAGATAGATAGATAGATAGATAGATAGCAATAGCAGTTAGACTTATATTCTGCTTCATAGGGCTTTCAGCCTCTCTAAGCGGTTTACAGAGTCAGCATATCGCCCCCAACAATCCAATAGATAGATAGATATATAGATAGACAGACAGACAGAAAGAGATATAGAGATAGATAGATAGATAGATAGAGAGATAGATAGATAGATAGATAGATAGATAGATAGATAGATAGCAATAGCAGTTAGACTTATATACCGCTTCATAGGGCTTTCAGCCCTCTTAAGCGGTTTACAGAGTCAGCATATCGCCCCCAACAACAATCCGGGTCCTCATTTTACCCACCTCGGAAGGATGGAAGGCTGAGTCAACCCTGAGCCGGTGAGATTTGAACCGCCGAACTGCAGCTAGCAGTTCAGCTAAAGTGGCCTGCAGTACTGCACCCTATCTACTGCGCCACCTCGGCAATGAGGACCTAGTCATCTGTAGGACCGAAACCTGCAGGAATGGCCTTCCGGTGAAGCAAAGTTGGCAAGAGGCTGGCATGGGGGGAATCTAACCGTCATAAATCCCTGGAATTCGATCCTCTGCCTGTCAGGGAAAGCCGAGCAACAGCCTCCTTCTGCCTGCCTGCCTGCCAACTCTCTTTGCCCCAAATACTGACTGCCGTTGCAGTTGCGAGGCGAGCCTGTGCTGCGTCTTGACAATCCAAGGATCCCACTGGGCTCCATGCCCCATTTTTTCCATGGCATCTCCTGTCTCCTCTTTCCTTTCCTGCTGTTGATTTATCCCTGCTCTGCAATTCAAACCAGATGTGCTCCAGCCTAAACCCCCCCATTAGTGCTGGCACAGAGTCCGCTTTGTAAAGAGGGCGTATGGGTCTCGCTGGCCTCCCTCCTCCCCTCCGGAGCATCTCAGGGGCTGGTGCCCCTTTCTGTGAACCGCCGAGAGTGTGGGAATTGGCAGAGGAGAGCTTGGGGAAAAGGGCCACTGCAAAAGGAGAGGAGGACTCCCTGAGAAATCAACACCCATTATTTAAAAAGAAGTATTTGCTTTACCCTGGCATTTTGCATTTTCTTCCCCCTTGAGGCACAGCCACAAGCGGGCACCATTTTCCAGGCATTTATCTCAGTGGGGCACATCCCTTGGCCGGTGCCAACAAAAAGGGTAAAGAAGAGAAATGGGAAACGGCGATTCAAGAAGGAAACGTCCACCCTCCACAGTGCCACCCTAAACAGAAGCACCTAAGTTAGTCTATTAGTGTTCTGACCCCCCTCCGCGGCTTCCTTTAGCCCTCTGTGCCCCTCTTGATGCCAAGGTGGCGCAGTGGTTAGAGTGCAGCACTGCAGGCCACTTCAGCTGACTGCTATCTGCAGTTCAGCGGTTCTAATCTCACCAGCTCAGGGTTGGCTCAGCCTTCCATCCTTCCAAGGTGGGTAAAATGAGGACCAGATTGTTGGGGGCGATATGCTGAGTCTGTAAACCGCTTAGAGAGGGCTGAAAGCCCTATGAAGCAGTATATAAGTCTAACTCCTATTGCTATTGCTATTGCAATCTATCTATCTATCTATCTATCTATCTATCTATCTATCTATTATCTATCTATCTATCTATCTATCTATCTATCTATCTATCTATATCCGTCTGTCTGTCTGTCTGTCTGTCTGTCTGTCTATCTCTCTCTCTCTCTCTCTCTCTCTCTCTCTCTCTCTATCTCTATCTCTATCTATCTCTATCTCTATCTATCTCTATCTCTATATCATCTATATCTATATCTATATCTATATCTATATCTATATCTATATCTATATCTATATCTATATCTATATCTATATCTATATCTATATCTATATCTATATCTATCTATATCTATATCTATATCTATATCTATATCTATATATCTATATATCTATATCTATATCTATATATCTATATCTATATCTATATCTATATCTATATCTATATCTATATCTATATCTATATCTATATCTATATCTATATCTATATCTATATCTATATCTATATATTAAAAAGAGCTGAGGTGGCGCAGTGGTTAGAGTGCAGTACTGCAGGCCACTTCAGCTGACTGTTATCTGCAGTTTGGCGGTTCAAATCTCACCGGCTCAGGGTTGTCTCAGCCTTCCATCCTTCCGAGGTGGGTGAAATGAGGACCCAGATTGTTGGGGGCAATATACTGACTCTGTAAACCGCTTAGAGAGGGCTGAAAGCCCTATGAAGCGGTATATAAGTCTAACTGCTATTGCTATTGCTATTGATGCCCTCCGTGGGCACGCTTTCTCCAAATAAGTCTCCCTTGGAGGGAGTGGATCTGCCAGAGTGCCAGTGCTTCTGTTGCCAATCGTCCTTCTCTGGGTCCTGGGCTCCCTCGCCCATTCAGCCCTGCCTAGAATCTGCCCGCCCTTCCTCTGTTGACGCTGAGTGGGGGCGCCCGGTGCCAGGGCATCCAAAGGAGAACCGGAACCCTTTCCCCATGGCTGTGACCCTGGCACACCTTTTTTTAAAATTATTATTATTATTTGTATGCCGCCCTTCTCCGGGAGGACTCAGGGCGGCGAACAATTCAAGGGGGAAAAAGGGAACATAAAAAACAAAATACTTTGCCCCCTCTCTGTTCCTTCTTCCTTTCGGATTTACCCACCGGAGGCTCATTCCCGCCTGACCTCCCAGTGGGGGATGTCAACGCTCATTCCGTCCGGATGAATCAGCTCTCAGCTACTCTGCTGCCAGGGAAAGCCGGCTGTGGCATCTCTTCCCGCCCAGCGATGGACGGAGCTGTTACGGGATTTTTGCCAGTGAAAACTCCAAGCAGAGAAAGGCCAGGCGTCAGCTGTGGGCGGGTGGAGTGGGGGCGATTTCCACCTGGTGGTTCATGATGGAGCCAATTTGCACGCAAACTGGGGTGGAAATTTGAGAGCTGGCAAGAAGTCTCGTCTGAAGAGGCGATGCTGGAATGCCCCCCAAAAAGTCTGGTCACCTGCCTTTCGCCCCTGACTCCCCAGCCAGGATGTGCCCCTATGCAGATAGTCCTGGGCTCTTCATTTGCACTCTTCTGGGCACTGCAAGTTGCCGTCCCTCATGGAGGACAGACACTGCTGTCTCCTAGGGGGGGAAAGGGACCTGCAGTCCGTCCCCCCCCTCAAGTGATTTTCCTCTGACACAGCCAGGGGCCCTTCCACCTCCAGCTTCATCGCCACGTGCAAAGTCTCGAGGCTCCGCAGAAGCTAAATTGCTCTGGGGGATGGAGCGGTTTGGGGGAGAGGACTCCTCCCTCGAGGTGGGCGTTTTGGGGCACGGGTGGGTCCCTGGGCAGCCACAATGAAGCCTTGCAGAGCCAGCCTCAGACACATCAGAGGATCCCACAAGGCCAAGGCGGGCTCTCCTGGACTGACTGTCCTTTGAACTTCAGCCAGGAGGCTCCCTTGCTGCAGCCCACTTCCAAAGAAAGAGGATCGTGTGTGCGTGTGTGCGTGTGTGCGTGTGTGTGTTGTGTTCACTGAGCTGGCCCCCACCTGCAAAGCCAGCACTGCCTTCCCTGTTTTGCACCCTTGGCCCCTTCTAACCGTCCAAGCTCCAGACTGACAATAGCAATAGCAATAGTTAGACTTTATATACCGCTTCGTAGGGCTTTCAGCCCTCTCTAAGTGGTTTACAGAGTCAGCAATTCACCCCCACAGTCTGGGTCCTCATTTCACCCACCTCGGAAGGATGGAAGGCTGAGTCAACCCTGAGCCGGTGAGATTAGAACAGCCGAACTGCAGATAGCAGTCAGCTGAAGTAGCCTGCAGTGCTGCATTTAACCACTGCGCCACCTCGGCTCTTTCCAAGCCTCATCCACCCCACGGACTCTTCCTTCACCTGCCTGGGGTGGGGCTCAGGTCCCGGATGGGCCTCCAAACTTTCCATTTGCTGCTGCAAAGGGAGCCTGATTGGGTCGCCAATGCCTGTGTTCAACGCCGGATCCACCCTCTGAGGCCGTGATGGTTAACCCGGTGGCACGGTTGCCAGAGGTGGCAGACAGAGCCCTCTCTCTGGGCACGTCCGCCGTCGCCAGCTGCTCTTCTGGTTTCTGGTGCACTCATACCTTTCTCTGGCCAGCTGGTCTTCGCGGATACCGAAGCGTTGAAAAACGGACTGAAAACTGCCCGAAAAGTGGTCAAAAACGAGCCATTTTTCGGGCTGTTTTCGGGCTGAAAAATGGCTTGAAAATGGCCTGAAAAACATCTAAAATGCCCCCAAAACAAGCATGCACGCCCTAGGCAAGTGGTCTTCGGGTTTCCGGCACCCTGCCACACACACACACATGTCCACGCACATGCGTTCCGGTTTGGGCACTTGGTGCCGAAAAGGTTTGCCATCGGTGCTCTGAGTCTTTGCCTTGGTGCCCGAAAGTTCCCTGCAGCTTCGTCCGTTTGGGAGGAGAAGAGGTTGCAAGAAGGCAGCCCCTCCCTGCTCCTTCCAAGACCCAGAGGTTGTAGTGGGGGTGGGGGGTGGGTGTCTGCAAAGGAAGTTGCAAGGTGGGCTTCCCCAGGACCCCCCTTTAGGATCCTGGACCCCCACGGCCTGCGTGATCCTTGAGTGCCGAGTAGCAGCTCGAATTGCCCCCATCCATCTCGGGAGGGTTTCCTAGCCCAGAATCCCTACCAGGGAATCCCTTTCCAAGCTGACAAGACGGATGATCTCAGTTTAAGGAAGGGATGATTTAAAATCTTCTGGATCTGGGTGTTTTGTAATTTCCTGTGGCCACTTTTTTTGTTACAAACAGCCAAATGGAGCTGAAAGCAGAATTGTTCCTTCTGGGGATTATGAAGGGAAAGTAACCGAAAGAGATAGCAATAGCAATAGACTTATATACCGCTTCATAGGGCTTTCAGCCCTCTCTAAGCGGTTTACAGAGAGTCAGCATATTTGCCCCCAACAATCTGGGTCCTCATTTTACCCACCTCGGAAGGATGGAAGGCTGAGTCAACCCTGAGCCGGTGAGATTTGAACCGCTGAACTGCTGATCTAGCAGTAGCCTGCAGTGCTGCATTTAACCACTGCGCCACCTTGGCTCTAAATATTTAATCTTGCACATAATGACAGCAGCGAGAACAGCGCTCGGACAATGCTGGAAAAGGGAAACCTTGGATAATCCCAAAGATTTCTTGATTGCGCAGAGATGGATAAACTCACCTTGGGGTTAAGAAGGGACGAGGGAGACTCAGAATATTACACAGTTTGGAAAAAAAACTGGCATCGATGGATAAATAGGAGGAAGATGAAATGTGCAGCTTAGAAACCTAGGCCCATCGATACAGGAATGATTAGGAATGTATAAAAATGTATTTGAATAACAAAAAGGTTATGTTAGGACTGTCAAAAAGGGTTGTCCCTTAACACAAAACTGTTTTTGGAGGTATTTACATTTTAAAGCTTTTAATTTTCAATAAAGGTTTAAAAATAAAAAAATAAAAATATCTTCTGGATCAGCAGATGCAGATCTTACCAAAGGCGCCTGCAGCCTTCGGGCTGCTTTATTTGGTACCCCAGCAGCTGCTGTGAAAATATCCTCCCACCCCTCTCTTCCTCCCCCCTCCCCCAAATCTCCTCCCCTCTCATCATCCTGGCTGCGGAGCCAAAGAGGCCTTGGTTTCTCCCGGTCAAAGCCAAGGCCGGAGATAACTCAAGGGCAGAGAGTCAAGATTAAACCCCTGTAGACCCAACAGTTCGTCTCTCGGCTTCGTCCACAGAGCAGAGGGAGCCCCAGAAGGAGACACAGTGTCCTCCTGAAAGATTAAAAACCCTCGAAGTGGCCCTGGGGTGGGCAGAGCAAGACTCTAGCCTCCTCCTAATCTCGGCATCTGCTTTCAAAACATGTTTCTAGTCCTCGTAGAAGGAGAGCCGGCTTCATCTGGGGGGGGGGAAGAGGGAGAGCCTGGCAGCACTGGCAAATTTGCTAAAAAGTCTTCATGAGCCGATGCCTTTTAATAAAATTTATGAGTCGGAGAAGGTTGGGAGAAGTTTTACACCCAAAATATATTTTGTTTTTACAGTGTTTCCAACTTCCCTTAAAACATTAACAGAACCCCAGGAGGGTCTCGCGCTGGATAATTGACAGGCAAGTTAAATCGACTCAAATTAGCAAACTTCCTCAAACCCCCAAATAAGTTGCCCAGGACCTAATCCACATTTCAAAGGATAAGGTTTGCAAACACAAGAGTTAATTAAGTTGGGTCTCCCAGAGGCACTGCATGTTGATAAGAATAAACCTACCTACCTACCTACCTACCTACCTACCTACCTACCTACCTACCTACCTACCTACATACATACATACATTTATATATATATATATATATATATATATATATATATATATATATATATATATATATATATGAGAGCTAAATAGCTTGAAATAGATCTTTACTAGTCTCCCTTTATTTATTTATCAGCACAAATACAACAAAATGTAACAAAAAGGCAACAGTAAAAATATTGGGTTTCTGTCTGGATGGTCTCTTGTGACGAGCCAAAGGACAGAGAATGGAAGCTGTTAACTTCCTCCCATATTTGGGCATACCGGGGGTTGTAAAATCTAATAGATACCTTTCACCCTGGCTTCGCTGATAACGGATAAGAGCCTGTGGCCTAATGGCTAAGAGTTCTGCCTAGTATGTAATATAGCCCAGGGTTCAAATCCCAGTAAGGGTATGGCTAGCTGATGAGAGCTAAATAGCTTGAAATAGATCTATACTAGTCTCCCTTTATTTATTTATCAGCACAAATACACAACAAATATATATATATATATATATATATATATATATATATATATATATATATATATATATATATATATATATATATACACTCTCTCTCTCTCTCTCTCTCTCTCTCACACACACACACACACACACACACACACAGAAGCCCCTCAAGTGTCACCCAAGAACCCACACCTAGACACTTCAAGCTCCCCCTATGAAAATCAGCTGCTGTACCCCACTTCTCTGCGGCTGCCCCTAAAGGCAAAGAGTTTTGATTTTAGGAATAAACATTTCTTCTTTCCTCACAGCTCTTCGGGTCCCCCTTTTATTCATTCTTGCGCAGCCCCGGCTCCAGTTGGAACCCCAAATTATTCTTCTGACAAGGCGGAGAAGAATAAATTGCGACGGGGCGGCCAGGCGACCCCCAGGGATGGGGGCTGCAGCCATGACTGACAGGGACCGTGTCTCCCATGTTGATCACGCGGCAGAGGGGGAATGCTTCGACGGTCGTGAGTGCGAGGACTGCTCGTAGCCACTTGTGACGTCAAACGGAAGTTTGGGAGTCAAAGCAGCCCTTGCCAGCCACGGGGGTGATGCCGCCAGCAGGCTCCTTAGAGCCAAATAATTTCCTTTGGGTGTGCAAAACTCTACGCAATCAGCTTGCAGCCAGTTAGCAGTTGGCCATCCCTGGGTGTGGAGCTGCTGACTCAGCTGGAAGAGAGGGGCGGGGGGGGGGATCCAGAGAGAGAGGGAGGGAGAGAGGAGAAATACATAAAAAAGAAACCAGCCCAAATTACAAGCAGATCCTGGCCAGAGAATTTAGCTAAATTGCCGGTTAGGGCCGTCCTTGAGCGTCTCCATAGGGCTGCAACCGGGATGGTCTCTCTCTGCTGGGGCTAAATTAGAGAGTGGAAGAGGACTACAGTGACCCTGGGGCTCACCAAGCCACAGGGAGCATCGTTTTAGCCTGGGAGGTTCCCCCGTGTGGGGCGGCAAGCTCTCCAGCCGGCCGCTCTGCCAGCCCACCTCCGCATGCTACGAAGCCGCTGCAAAGCCATGGGTTTTGGAGAGAGACCAGACCTTAGTTCAGTCTTCCTCAACCGTGGTAACTTTAAGCTCGCTGGACTTCAACTCCCAGAATTCCCCAGCAGACTGTAAGCTCCCTGGACTTCAACTCCCAGAATTCCCCAGCAGACTGTAAGCTTCCTGGACTTCAACTCCCAGAATTCCCCAGCCGACTTTAAGCTCCCTGGACTTCAACTCCCAGAATTCCCCAGCCGACTTTAAGCTTCCTGGACTTCAACTCCCAGAATTCCCCAGCCGACTTTAAGCTCCCTGGACTTCAACTCCAGAATTCCCCAGCAGACTGTAAGCTCCCTGGACTTCAACTCCCAGAATTCCCAGCCAACTTTAAGCTCCTGGAC
>NW_028261482.1:0-31324 GCF_051295495.1 Thamnophis sirtalis
GGGCCCTTCCGCAAGAACTGCCCCCCCCTTTGGGCTCCCCCTTTCGGGCTCCATCGCCTGGCAGGTGGCTGGAACAGGTGCCCCGGAGAGCCCTCAACAGCCCCTCCCCCAACCTGGGCCCTCTCCTCCCCTCCCCTCCTTCTCCTTCTCCTCTCCCTCTCCCCTCCCCTCCTCCCCTCCTCCTGCCCTCCATCTCCTCTCCTTCCCTTCTTCTCCCTCCCCCTCCTGCCCTCCCCTTCCTGTTTCCCTCCCTTCTCTCCTCCCCCTCCTTCTCCTTCTCCTTTCCCCTCCTTTCTTTCTCCTCCCCTTCTCCTCCCTTCCTTCTCCCCTCCTCCTCTCGTCCCCTCTCCCCTCCCCTCCCCTCCTCTCCTTCTCTCCCCTCCCCTCCCCTCCCCTCCTTCTCTCCCCTCCCCTCCCCTCCCCTCCCCTCCTTCTCTCCCCTCCCCTCCTCTCCTGGGGGAGCCTGCGCAGAAGGAAGGTCTGCCAAGGACGTGTGCTGTTGTGTGTGTGTGTGTGTGTGTGTACACGGGCAGTCGACTTAGGACAGTTCACTTAGTGACCAGCATAGAAAAAAGTGACTTATGACAATTTTTCACACTTATGACCATTGCGGCATCCCCTGTGAGGGTCACACGATCAAAACCGAGACGCTTGGGAGCGACTCCTGTTTACGTCGGTCACAGGGCCCGGGGTCTGTGTGTGTGTGTCACGTGACTCCCTTTTGCAACCTTCTGACAAGCAAAGTCCATGGGGAAGCCAGATTCCACTTAACGACCATGCTGCTAACTTAACAACTGCGGAGATTCATTTAACGGCAGCGGCAAGAAAGGTTGTTGAAAGGGCAAAACTCACTTAACACATGTTTCAATTAGCAACATGAATTTTGGGCTCAGTTGTGGTCAAAGGTTGAGGACTACACACACACACACAGACACACACATGTAAGCACACACACCCCCAGAAGGGGCTGAAGGAAGAAGGCCGAGAGGAGGTAGGAGGCTCTCCACCACCCCTCGGCTTCTCTGCCCACCCCCCCAGGAGACGGGGACTCCCAGCAGAGGGGAAGACTCGAATCCTGGGCAGGAGGGCAGCCGCAGGGGGCAGAGAGGGTCCCAGGAGGGCTCGGCCAAGCCACAAGGCCTGCGTTTGCCTTCTGGGAAGTCAAAAGGAATTCAGAGGGCCTGGGTGGGGGTGGGACTAGATGATCTCTCGATCACCCTCCAGGCCTTCCCCCATAAGGTTGGAGGAGGAGGAGAAAGCCAGGCTCTCTAGATGCCCCCAGGGGCACGCCCCCCTTTCTCTCCTTCTGGAGGGGAGGCTTGGATAAAGTCAGGACTTTATCCCTGCAAGACCCCCAAATGGGTGGCCTGAAATCACACGTGGGAGGGGGGCGGGGATGGGGCTGGAGGACGGGGCACCTGGGTTTCAGGAGGCACAGTGGAAGGTAGGAGGCTGGGGGGGGGCTCTGAAGAGAAGGAACAAGCACCCCCCTGCCCTAGCAATACCCAGACGATACCCAGTTGTATCTGTCTGCCCCGTGCCAACTCAGTGTAGCGGTGGAAGTGATGTGCCAGTGCCTGGAGGCTGTCAGGGCCTGGATGGGAGTGAACAAGCTGGCACTCAATCCAGACAAGACCGAGTGGCTATTGATGTTGCCCCCAAGGACAGTCCAGATATTGCATCTCTTAGCCTGGGGGGGTGAAATCTTACACCCCTCAGAGAGGGTCCGCAACTAGGGTGTCCTCCTGGACTCGCAGCTGACACTAGAACACCATCTGTCAGCTGTGACCAGGGGGGCTTTTGCCCAGGTTCGCCTGGTGCACCAGTTGCGGCCCTACCTGGACCGGGAGGCACTTCAAATGGTCACTCATGCCCTCAAGGCTCGATTACTGTAATGCGCTCTACATGGGGCCACCCCTGAAAAGTGTTCGGAGACTACAACTGGTCCAGAATGCAGCCGCGCGAGCGATATCGGGTGTACCTAGGGTACACCCATGTCACTCCTATCCTCCGCGAGCTGCACTGGCTCCCTATCGGTCTCCAAACGCGCTTCAAGGTGCTAGTCATCACCTTTAAAGCCCTACATGGCCTAGGCCAGTGTTTCTCAACCTTGGCCACTTGAAGATGTCCGGACTTCAACTCCCAGAATTCCCCAGCCAGCGAATGCTGGCTGGGGAATTCTGGGAGTTGAAGTCCGGACATCTTCAAGTGGCCAAGGTTGAGAAACACTGGCCTAGGACCCGGATATCTGGGAGACCGCCTCCTGCCACATACCTCCCAACGGCCGATAAGATCTCACAGGATGGGCCTTCTCCGGGTGCCGTCGACCGGACAATGCCGGCTGGCCACCCTCCGGGGGAGGGCCTTCTCTGTAGCTGCTCCGGCCCTCTGGAACGATCTACCCGTAGAGATCCGGACCCTCCCCACTCTCTCGGCCTTCCGTAAGGCCACTAAAACCTGGCTGTTCCGGCAGGGCCTGGGGGGCTGTTGACCTCACGAATGAGGTCCAGCCCCACCTATATTGAGTGCATGATGTGTTGCTTTTTTTCTCTTTTATTATTTTTAACTTTTTATCTTTTAGTCCTGTATTTTGTAAGCTGCCCGGAGTCCTTCGGGATTGGGCGGCATGTAAATTCATTAAATTTACAATTTAATTTACAATTTAGCTGCCAAACAGGCCTGGAGCAACCCAGGGAGGGGCACCAGCAGCAGCAACAGGAGGAGGGGCAGGGAGCTGGAGGGCAGGTGCAGCCCACTGGTGTGTGTGTGTGTGTGTGTGTGTGTGTGGTGTGTGTGTGCATGTCCCCCCCCCAGGGAGGAGACGCATGTGACCTTTTCAGGCCCGGCCGCAGCAGTGCCAGGAGACGCTCCCCATGCTCTCCGGTCTCCCGGGTGGTGCCCTGACCTCACCCTGGGCAGATGCTGTGGCTGCCTTGCTCGGTGTGTCATCAGACAGCTGGAGGAGCCCCCCCCCTCCGCTGAAAGCCCCACCCTGAGTTTCCACGCACAGAGGCTCCTCTGAGCAGCATCGCCCCGTGGCAGAGCCGGTCTGGCCAGGTAGGCAGCAGAGGGAGCCTCAGGCAGAGAGAGCTGAGGAAACTTTCCAACCCCCCTCCTGACCCCCCCTCCCCTCACCGGATGGGCTTCCAGCCTGATCGGAGGGCAGCCGTGTGCGCACGAGAGAAACCCCCCCCCCGACATCCTCAACTCCCAACCCCAATGGAGGCCGAGACTTCAAAAATAAAAGGGAGGGGCTACAAATGCCTCCCTTCGGCCAATGTGCTGATGCCCAGTCTTTGCAGGGGGTGGGCTCCATGGCCTCAGGGGGCCCCTGTGTCGAAGGGGCTTCCTTCCTCACTGTTGGAGCAACTTCTCCGGGCACCCTGAAGCACAGCTGCCTCCTGGGGGGTTTCCTGGCTCTCCTCTGCTTCCCGGCCCCCTTCAGAGCCCCCAAGGATGGAAGTCCCCAGCTGCCCCTCAGCCCCCCTCCCCGGGTAGAAAGCAAGAGCCCCCTGACCCAGGCAGCCCCCGCAGCAACCGGGAATGGCCCAAGGAAGAGCGGGGGGGGGGGGCTCCCAGGCCCTTTGCAGCTTTGGGGGGTCTCTGAAGGTCAGACCCAGCAGGGGGTGGGGGATATCTTGGGAATGGCAAGATCTGCTTCCTGCTGAAATGGGTGGGTGGGGGGAGAGACGCAAGCCAAAGCAGGGAGACCCCCCTGGGACCCTTCCTCTTTCCCCTGAGGACCGTCTCCAGCCAAGCAACTTTGCCACCGCTGCTCCACTCCTCCGAAGGGCCGGAAGACCCTCTGTGGGGGCTGCGGAGGAAGCCAGGACTCCTCTGCAGGGGGGGGGGAAGAGGAGGCCTCTGGGACAGTTCCCCCACCCCCACCCCAAAGGAAGCCACTTCTGAAGCTCTGCTTTCCGACTTTCCCCGAGTTACGACTTGTGGACTTCAGCTGGCTGGGGGATTCTGGGAGCTGAAGTCCGCACATCTTAAAGACCCCCAACCCCGTTCTAAAGCACAGGACCACACCTCCCTTCTTGGACCCAATGGGGGGGGGGAGGCCCTGGCACGGGCACCTTGCCAATCGGGCTGCCTCTCTCCGCTCTTTGGGCTGCCACAAAACCAACAGCCTTTGGCCTGAAGCTATTGATTGTGGAGGTGCAAGTCCACACACACACACACACACACACACACACAACTTGTCAATTAATTCACTTCCCTTCTTTCCAAATCAGCTGCTCAGATGCAAAGATTCAAGGGGAAGCCGCTTCCTATTGGCAGAAAACGCCACATTTGCTTTTTAAAAGACTTCTGGGTTTGAAGAGGAGGGGAAGCCGGTCAGCAGCCCGAGGGAAGGACAGGCATCCCGGGTTCTGCTTGGCCATTTTGCCAGCCCCCCCTCCCCCCTCCCTGCTGCCAGAAGCGGGCAATGCCCCCTGGGCAAGTGCTGATGGCTGCAGGGACCCTCCTCCTGGGGGCCCCGGGGAAGAGAGGCCGCCCTGCCTTGTGGCAGCGGAGAGGAGGGGAGAGGAGGGGGCCCTGCCTGGCGCAGCGGAGTCTCAGAAACTGCTAGTGGGGCAGGCTCCCCCGCCCCCCCCCTTTCACTCTCTTCTCAGCGGAATAAGCGTGAAACTGTGCAAAGCAGCGGAAGCTGCCAGAGGAAGCGGTGCAAAGCTCAGAATCTCCCTTTTCTTAGTACGGCGACCAACAACGCCCGTTTCCTCTGGAACAAAACCTCCCCGGAGCCTTTCAACTGTTCTACGCCCGCAAAGAACAAAACAGAGGACAGTTCGCCTCCCCCCCCCCGCGCCCCCGGGGGACGTCGAACAAGGCAAACTCCCTTTTCCCGAGGCTCAAAGGACGGCGAGGCCAGGCTGGGGAGGAGGCGGGCGGGGGGTCCTGCCTGGCAAGCGACCCGCCTTCTGTCCCATCGGGGGGTAGCCGGACCCTCCCAGTCATTGGACTCCAAAGCCCATCAAGCAGCATGGCCAGAGGGAGGGACGGGGGCGCAAACGCCCGCTCCAATAAAGCCCGTCTCCTTAATTAGAGGGGGGGGGGACACACCAGGTTTTCAGTCCATACTCTCAGACCTTCCTACCTCACAGGGTTGTTGTGGCGAGAAAATAGGAGCCGGAAAGAGCCTTTGCCCCCTCGAGCTATTTGTGAAAACCACGAAGTCTGCATACATACAAACAACGAAGCCCCAAGCTCCCCAACCCCCCCCCCGCCTTTGGGGGAACCGCGGCCCGCCCCCTCCCTCCTTCCCGCGCCCTTACGGAAGCTCGCCTTGGCTAGCAAAAGCCCCCTCCCCTCCAGCCACCAAGGGCGGCGGCGGGGGCATTCCGGCGCCCCGCAACCAGCCCCGGTCGCCCAATCCGCCGATAGAGGCAGCCGGCCGGCTCGAGGGGGCTTCCGCGGCTGCTCCGACCTCGGGACGAGGGTCCCGCGCTCCGCTCCGCTGGCACGTGCCTCTTGCGGCGGGGGATGATGGGGGCTGGAGGGGCCGCCTTACCTGGAGGCGCCGCTCTCGGTTGCCGGGCGCCGCGCCCGCTTCCCCGCTGCCTCCGGCGCCGCAGCTGCTCCCACCTGGCAAGCGGGGCGGGGCCAGGGCGGGGCTGGCAGGTTCCCTCGGGTGGCTCCGCCCCGGAGGCGCCCACCCCAACCCGGAGCCCGGGGCCAGCCGCGGCGTCGATGGCATCGGGGGCGCCGTCCAGGCCGGGGCCCCGCAGGGAGGCGCTCGCGCGGGACAGGCAGCCCGAGGGGGAGCCGTGGCCTCCCCTTCTTGGGGGCCGCTGAAGCCCCCGCTGTGCTCCGCCCGTCCCGCCGCCCTGCGCTCTACTCCCCCGCGGGCCCCCGGAACGGGCGGGGCGGCCTTGGCTTGGACGGCGTCGGAGGGCTTTGGCTCCGGCAGGAGCGTTCGGCGCCCCGGGCGGGGAGCTCCAGTGGCCCCCGCGAGCGGAGACCTTCTGCCGTCCCCCTCCCGGCCCAGAGTCCCCCTCAGGTGGTGGCAGCAGCCGTCCGACCAGCCTTTCCTGCGGGGCCTCCTGGCGAAGATGCTCTCCTCCTCCCCCCCCCCGCCGCCCTTCCCCAGTCTCCAGAGGGGGCAGCCCAGGAGCCCCAGCCTCTGCCCAGCCCCCCCCCTCTTTCAACCTGCCTCCCCCCCCCACACAGTCCTTCAGGTCACTTCCTTGTGTCTCTGGGTTTCGGGTTGTGATGCAACCCTTGAAGGAGGCCAAGTCACCGACCTTTAGTGCCACCTTTGCCCCCAGGGCAGGGTGTGCAGGGGTGACTCTGCAGTGACTCTGCCTGGGAACGTCAGAGCCAGGGAAGACCAGGTGCCTCCGAAGCCGGAGAAGATTCTGTAAAGCCGGCAGGTGGAGGGAGGAGGGGGGGGAGGCAAAGTACCTGAGGGAAGGTGGAGGGAAGGAGCTGCTGGAGGCTCACCTGGGCTGGGGGGGCCACAAACCACAGGTGGCTGTTGATTGGGTGAGCAGGTACAGATTTGGGCAGTGGTGCCCTGTGACCACGAAAAGTGAGGAAAGGACGTGGACTTAAGAGGGTTGCTGGATTGGGTCCAGCAAGAATCCCAGCATTCTAGGGTTGAAAGGGACCCTGGAGGTCTTCTAGTCCACCCCCTGCTGGCTGGAGGTTCCTCTTGACCTCAGCAATGGGTCAGCTAAGAGGCTCCCTTGACGGGCAGACAGGATTCCTCCATTCTCTGGCTGCTCACCCTGAGAGGTCAGGAGGGTGACTGACAAAAGCTCCCCCCGCCCCCTGGATTTAACCTTTGGCCTTTGCTCTGGCACCCGAACTGACGTGTGTGGGAATCCGAGCTCAAGCAGGAAGGGAGGCCAGAGGGATGCAGCTGCTGGAAGTCCAGGAAGGGCGGGGTGGGTGGGTGTTTCTGTGAAAGGAGGGGGGTAATGGGGGGGGGAGGGTTGTGCTTGGGGGTAGGCAGGAAGGCGAAGACAGAAGAGAAGCGGGAGAGGGAGGGGCGTCCCCCTTTCAGGAAGAAAGAGGAAACCAGAGAAATGCCTGCTTGGCACCAATGCCAACCACGGCTGCAGTTCTGGGCGCAGCAGCCCAGGGAGTGGAAGGAAGTGGGTCCAGGCCCCACGTGGCAGGTGAAGGATGGAGATGAGGGCTGGGGGAGAGGATCAGACTGAGGGCTGAAAAGGTTCCGTCTTTGTCACTCCGGAAGGCAGGGCCAGAGCCAGGAGGTGAGAAGCACAAGGAAGGGGAAATAATAAAGGGCCAGCTGGCAGCCAGGGGAACAGGCTGCCACATGACGTGGTCTCCTTCCCCAGAGGTTGGAGGGCCATCCATTAGAGGGGCCCGAGTGGAGCTAGCCTTGTGCAATGACTAGACTAGATGACCTCTAAGGTTCCCTGAAAATCTACTAGGCAGCCACCGAGGAGGGAAAGCTACAGCTGCTGGCAGCCCGTCTTAGCCCAGGCAGGAATGCAGCTCTCCGCCGTGGCCCAGACCCTGCGCCTCGCCCCATCAAGCTACTGAGGGGGAGCTTGACCCTCTGGGTGGGCCGTGTAGAGGGGAGATCCGGCCCAGAACAAGGAGGGGAACGGCCTAGGATTAAAGAGAAATCTCCTGTCTGGAGAACAGTTAGCCAGCGGAAAGGCTTACCTTCCAAAACGGTGCGCCCTCCATCCCTGGAGGCTTTGAAGAAGAGACTGGACTGGCACTGGTCTGCAGTGGGATAGGTTCTCTCCTGCTCGAGCAGAGGATTGGACTAGATGACCTCAAGGTCCCTGCCAACGCTGTTATTCTGTGAGAGACCCCAAGGGAAGAAGAAGAAGAAAAAACTCCTGTTTTGGTAACCGCAGAGCCAGACTCACCTGGCAAGGGAGGGGGCAAGGAGGGCAAAGAGCATGGATACCAGCAGCCTGCCTTGCCAGCCTGGCTTTGGGGGCAGGTGGCCTCTCCGGTGGAGCCTGGCTTCTTCCCCAGCGGTTTCCTGCCTATCTGGGTGTTGACTGAACTCTCCAGGATCCGCTCTGGGCTGCCCGTCCCTCTGGCTCTGCCTTTGGGTCTCTGCCTATCTGTGGATGGCCGGATGCCAAACTTCCGGGAACACTCTGCTAATTCTGGATTTTCTTGATCAGGAAGATTAGCATTTTCTCAGCTCGAAGTGTGGCTGAAGGCAGCCGTGTCGGGTGATTAACGATCCCTTTGTTGCAGGATCCAATCTGGGTGGATCACTGGGACTGGAGGGTTATTCTTTCCAGTTCCTGAGCCTTTGGGATCCAGCACGAATCCGAAAGCTTGGAAGACAAAACTCTGCTCCAGGTGACCCACCCGGATTGGGTCCTGCCACATTACCCTGGGGGCCAGGCTGATTCGCCTTCATTTCAGGTGTTTTTGCCCCGTCTGTCTCCTGGCTCAGGTGGTGGTGGGCCCGTCCGTCTCCCACCTGTCTGCCCCGCCCCCCCATCCTGGCTCTTGCTGTGTCTCTCCTGGCTTGATGAGCGTGTCCTTTCACTTGAAAGAGTGCAGAGAAGAGCAACAAAGAGTATTAGGGGACTGGAGGCTAAAACATATGAGGCCTGATTCTCTCCTGAAAAAAAGCACCTTTGGGGGCATCCCTGCCTGAGAAGCTCCAGAGACATTTAGAAGAACAGGGCTGGAAGGGACCTTGGGAGTCATAGCACAGGGACGGCATAGGTGGCACCTTGCTCAACAGTAGTAACTGTGAAATGGATCTTGGAGTCCTAGTGGAGAACCATTTAAATAGGAGCCAGCCGTGGGCAGCAGCTGCCAAAAAAGCCAACACAGTTCTAGGCTGCATCAACAGATAGAATAGAATCAAGATCCCGTGAAGGGTTAAGGCCACTTTATAAGGCCTTGGATAAGGCCACACTTGGAATATCTGCATCCAGATCTGGTCACCACGATGTAGAAAAGATATGGAGACGCTAGAAAGAGGGCAGAGAAGAGCAACAAAGAGGATTAGGGGACTGGAGGCTATAACATATGAAGAACAGTTGCAGGAACTGGGTATGCGTAGTTGAATGGAAAGAAGGACCAGGGGAGACATGACAGCAGTCTTCCAATATCTCAGGGGTTGCCCCAAAGAAGAGGGAGTCAAGCTATTCTCCCAGGCACCTGAGGGCAAAACAAGAAGCAATGGGTGGAAACTAATCAAGGAGAGAAGCAATTTTGAACCGAGGAGAAAAGTCCTGACAGAACAATTAATCAGTAGAACAACTTGCCTCCAGAAGTTGTAAATGCTCCATGGGAGGATCAAATGTCGCGTCGATACAGACATGCGGTCTCGATGCTCTGAGACCACAGCTTATACTTTTGCCGCTGGGTGGTCCAATCAGACCTAAGCTGTCCCGCAGAGACGTTGAACAGGAAGCATACGTCTTGCTGATCTCAGTGATATTGCAAAGTCTCTGATCGAGACAAGAGACGTTCTTCAAGCCGGCGACAAGAAATCCAGCCAAGGCTGATGAAGTCGGGGCGGCTCCAAAACGGAAGGATACGGAAAGAGAAAGTGTTTCCTGCTGGTGAGGAATTTTTACCGTTTTAAAAAAAGACTGCCTATAAAAAACTTAAAAATAATTTAAATTGGAGAACAGAAGAAATAAGCGCCGGAATTAAATTAGGAATGGTTTTGGACAGTGGGTTATCTTACTTTTTAAATGCTATCTTTATGGATGGAATTTATGCAAGCCTTTTAAAATGGATGGACTAAGTTTTCTTCTTCTATTTTGTTTTCTTTTGTTATTATTTGTAACCTATGGACTAAAGTTATCCTCTTTCATTACTGTGGATGTTCTTCTAACTCGTTCAAGAATCGGACTTTTTTGAAACTTGAAATACAAAAAAAGATACAAAAAGAAACAAAGAACATTGCAACAATAACAGGAGGCTGGAAGGTTTGTGTAGTGGAAACGAAACTCTTGTTTTTCTCACTGATTATCCTGGCTTGGCAGGATAGCTCCTGCTGCTTGTTTATAGAGAGCGATAAGAAGAAAAGCATACAGATGTCCCTTTGAAGTATATCTTTAACCAGAGAAAAGTGAAAATAAAACGTTATTGTGAATCTATGCTTAACCTTATTAACCTTCCAAGCTAGATCAGTAGCGTTTGCTACCTGGAGATAATGATACAATTTCAACAGCAGAAAGAAACTTTAATATGATGAAGTTGAGGATGTTTATCAAGTGGAAAAAGTGATGGTTAAAACCCTAAAAATTGAAGAGGAAAATGCATGTGAAGAAATTAAATTTGCTGATAATTATGGTGATTGGAAAGAGTGAAATACTGAAAGAGGAACTAAATGGAGGGGAAATCTACCCCAGATGGCAAGATACAGAAGAAGGAAAAACAAAAGAATTTATGGATTTAAAGAGAGAAAGTTTATTAGCAACAGCATTGATAACACTACTGACAAAGATTAAGGAAAGAAGAAGGGCATCAAAATTATATGAGAGATTTTATAAGCAAGGAGTTGCTAAGAGGAATCCATACAAAGTTGATTAAGGAGCTGATTAGAGGACTGACACCACAAATGGCAGAAGATATGATTACGTTTTGCTCCTGGAAAGATACAGGTTGATAGATGAAAGAGCACAATTTAAAACTAGTTAAACTTAGTGAAATTTAGTGACAATAGATAGTTAAATAAATAATTGATAATGTTACTAATGTATACAATGTGTAGTGTTATGATAAGTAATAATTGGATATGAATATGGTACCCATGAAAGGAAGATTAGAAATCCTTTTGGATTATATATAAAGGTTAATAAAAAAGAGCTAAGTTAGATACAGTTAAAGTCTTGATTATTAGGGAGAAAATGTTATGATATAGGATAATTAAATAATGGAGGGATAAGGATAACAGGGTATATATAGGTATGGGTACAACATAAGGAAACTGTATGTAAACTATAAACAGTGATTTGGAATGGAGGATTAGAAAATTTTGTTATCAAATATTATGGATGTTTAGCTAGAACAGGACATAAGGATTCAGTGTTAATGGAGGATTTTAGAAATAGTAAATGAAATGCCAGTATGTGGTTATGTATTAAATCTTGGTATATTTTATGATGAAGGACGTTTAAACAATTATAGTCAAATCAAAGTGGAGGTATGATGATGGTAACATGTATAAATATCTGAGTTAAAATAGTTGAGTTAATCTGAATTATGTTTGTTGACTGTGGAAGAGATGCACAAAAGTCTTTTTTATACTTTCTACAATAGGTAAAGAAGGAGGTGTTTTGTTTCTTTTGAAAATAAAAAATAAAAAAGTATTTAAAAAAGAAGTTGTAAATGCACCAACATTGGAAGTTTTTAAGATGATGTTGGATAACCACTTGTCTGAAGCGATGTAGGATTTCCTGCCTAGGCAGGAGGGGGGTTGGACCAGAAGACCTCCAAGGTCCCTTCCAACTCCATTCTCTTCGGTTCTCTCCTCCTCTCCTCCCTTCTGTTGTGCCAGGGGGGCTTTCTGTGGGCTGATGCCCAGCAGTGAATTCTTCCGTTTAGCAGTATTGCACCTAAGGCTTTGGGGGAAGTGAATCCGCCTTGAGTTAACAATCCACACCTTCCTTTCTGGACCATTTTGCTGACCTTCTACCTTTATTTAGACTTCAAGGGGCAAAGATTCTGAAGCTGTTGACATTTGCTCTCCTTTGGAGAAAGGGGGCCGTTGCAGGGAAGAGCCAGCCCCACCACCCCCACCGTTCACATTCAAGGCCAGAGTATAAGGAGCGGCCACCCCCCCTTCCTTAACCCCCAGCCTTGGGGGGGGGGCATCAGAAATGGGCTCCTGTGAGAAATTGCTTCAAGAAAGGATGCTTGTGGGAGTGGGCCCCACTTGGCTCTCGGGAGAGTGGGGGAGGGGCAGCTGAGCCTCCTGCAAGAGACGCCTCAAATCCCCTTCATCTGAATGGCTCCCGTTTAGCTACTTATCTTTTTCCTTTTTGGAGGAGGGAGGGGGGGCTGATCAGTTGAGTAAGGAAAAGGCAGCCCTAAACATAAACCAGCCTGGATTCCCCCATCCGAATCGCTCCCAGGTCTTCAAGTTAATTGCTCCCCAATCAAATAGTAGCAAGTGTCACCGCCTCCCCCCTTAGAGCTCCGCAGTGGGGGGGCAGGGGGGGGGCTCCCTTCTCTTGGGAACCCCTCCCCCCATCTTCTCGGTGGCTCTTCTCTGCACTTAACGTGGTTTCTCACCTGTTGGCGGTGACCAAGGCTGGAGGCCACCCTGGCCAAGGCCTCCTCAACTGGTCTCTGAAGCGTGGCTGGCGCTGTCCCTCCACTCGGGACCAGGGTGGCCCCTGGCCTCCCCCTCCCCTCCTCCTCAGGGTGAAAAGCTCCTTCTCGGCCGAGAGAAAGGGGAGCCTCTTTAGGAAAGCAATGAAGAAAACAGGAGCGGCTCTGAAGGAAGATCCGTACCTGCGTGGCTTGGATTTCCTCCCGTTTCCCCTGGTGCCCAGCCAGGGTGGGTGCCTGGCACTGCCCTCCGCTGCTCTCTGGGCCCAGCCCCTCCCCCTCCCTCCCTCCCTCCCGGGATATCTCCCTTCCACCCTCACAGGCCCCTCGGCTCCAAGGCTCGCCCGTTATCAGGAGATGCCAGGCGGCCTCTGCGGTTCCTTCAGCCGGAGGGAGCCGCGCATTTCCTGGTCAAGGCTGGCAGGATGCGGGCGGCAGCACTGAGGACCCATCGCCAATTTCTGCTGCTCCGATTCTCTCCCACCCAAGGACCCCCAGGGTCTGTGGGCTCAGGGCCCCCCAAGCGCACCCCCCTGCCACGAGGCCCATCTCCCTTTCCTGAGTGGGCCCCGCCTTCAATGAAACAGCCACAACTAGGAACAGCATTTCCACCGGTAAGCAAGGTGGACATTAAGTGAGCCGTCCCCGGTTTTATGGCCTTTTCTTTGGCCAAGTGAAGCACTTCAGCCGTTGTGTGCATCAACCAAGCAGTCGTTGGGCGTTAGTTTATGACCAAAGGAGAGAGGAACGATATAATCCGTTTATAGAATTAGCCTAACAAAAGGGGAGTTAAGGCCCAAATGAAATATGATACTTCCTTTAAGTTTATTTTAGAAGGTCTTTGTTAAAGGTTTGAACCTTGTGTTTGTTCTGGGAAGTCGGGTGGGGCGTGGGGGACGGTTGGGGGGTGGAAAACATTTGTAAAAGCCTTTTTTCCCCCAAAGATTTTCAATGAAAGAAAAGCCGTCGTTAGGCGGATCCCCCCCCGGCTTTGCTTGTTGGGAGGGGGCCAGCCACAAGGGGAGACCCCGAGAAGCTGCACCCGTCCAAAGGACACGTCGGACCCCCAGCGCCCCCGGGCTTTCATCGGGTGACTGTGGGGGATGCTGCGACGGTCACATGTGTGAGGACCGCTCCCCACGAATGCCTGCCACGGAGCCCCCCCTGCAGAAACTGCCCTGCACACACACACACACCCCTGGAATGCATTCCACACCCTGCCCTCGCGAATCACCTAAAAAGGACGCACTTTCCTTACAAAAACAAACCTCTTTATTAAAAGAGCAAGGCTGCCCCCCCCGGACCCCCCCCTTCCCTTCGGCTGCTTCCCGCGTGGGTCGGTCGGGGCCCAGCGGCCACCAGAGACGGAAGGAGGGAGGGAGAGCGGCTGGCAGGGGAGTCTTCCGGGCTGTCCAAGGGGCACCGTCCTCTTCCGACCTTCCAGGCCTCCAGCGAGGCTTCTCCCCCCTGCACTCCCCCCCCCCCCCCCGGCCTCAGCAGTTAAAATTCAGGCGAAAAATAATTTAAAACACACAAATATATTATTTCTGTCTCCCAGAAGATTCGGAGAGAAAAACTCCCAGGGCCGCCAACGTTCAGGAGCCGGCAAGATAAATTCCTGGTGGGGGGAGAAGGAGAAAAGAGGGGGGGGGGGTCACAGTCAAAGCAGGACTCAAGAGGAGGGGTCCCCGCCCCCAACTCAGCCTCCCCCCCTCCGGCCAAGGCTGCTGGCTTGTAGCAGAAACACCCCTCCCCCCCCTGAGGATCTGGGGGTCTTTGACTGCAGGAGAGGCAGCCCAAGGGCATCCGGGCAGGGTCTCCTCCTCCTCCTGCTCTGCCCGGCTGGTACCTCACAGGGCTTCTGCCCAGCTCTGGGCGCCTCCTTGAAAAGTCCAAGTGGGCCAAGGTCAAAGAGCCCCCCCCCCTGATGGGCAGGGAGGGGCTGGCAGTGGGGGGTGACTGGAGGGAAGGGGGAGAAGCCAACTCTGCCAGGGGGGAGCTCAGAAAAAGTCCCCAGCCAGGCTGTCTTTTAAAGCTGATTTTAATTCCGTTTTATTCTTTTCGGACGATGGACGGTGTTTCTCTCAAGGACCCTTAAACCCGCAACAGGCAGTCCTCGACTTACAACAGCCTCTTTCGTGACCAAAGCTATGAGGCCACTGGAAAAAGTGACTTATGACCGTTTTCACACTTACGACCACTGCAGCCTCCCCATGGTCACGTGATCAAAATTCAAACACTTGGCAACCGGTTCTCATTTATGACGGTCACAGGCGAGGGTCAGGCGACGCCCTTTTGCGACCTTCTGACAGGCAAAGTCCATGAGAAGAGACGGACTCACTTAATGACCGTACTACTAACTTAACTGCAGTGATTCGCTTGGCGACTGTGGCAAGAAAGGACGTAAATTGGGGCAAAATTTGCTCAACAACTGCTTTGCTTAGCCATGGCGATTTTGGCCTCCCTTGTGGTCGTAAGTCGAGGATTACCTGCACTGACGCCCCAACCTTCCACAGCTCTTGCCACGGAGGAAATCCTCTTTCCAAAAGGGGTCCCTCCCGACCCCTCCCCCTCTTGGGGGGGTCCTGGACCCCCGCCTGGGGCATCCCCCCCCCCTCCGTCCCCACCTGGGCAGGGCTGCAGGGAGGCGGGAGGGGGCCGGGCGAGAGGCCCCCAGGCCCAGAGGAGGCCTGGCAGGCTCCCAGCCGGGAGGCTGTTGTGGATACCGCAGCCACCCAGGGGAGCCCGCTTGGGTGCCCGGTTCAGGCTCCAGGCTAGAGACGGGGAGGGCACAACGCCAGCTGGGCACCTCGGCTCCTCTCCCGCTCTCTCAGCCTTAGGAAGGAGCAGACGCCTGGCCTTCTGCCAGGAGGCCTGCCGAGGCTTGTGCCGGCCGTTGGCAGGAGCCGTGACGGACTCCACGGATCAATGGAAAAACAATCCAATCAACCAACCAACCCCCTCCTCCCCCCCCCTTCTTACGGGTTTCCCTTCCTCACCTCAATGCAGGGCTGCCCAACCTCAGGACACGTCAGGACACGTGGACTTCAACTCCCAGAATCCCCCCAGCCAGCCACGCAAGGCGCTCAGAACTAGGCCGGCTGGGGAATTCTGGGAGTTGGAGTCCACACTGAGCAGCCCTGCTTTACGAAAGGTTTACCTCTCCCTGCAAGGACGAGGCCCCTCCTGCCCTGGCACCGCACGGAAGCCCCCACCTCAAGGGTCACACCTCAGCCCCCGCCCCAAATCCAACAAGCCTGAGTTCCTGGAGGGGGGAGGGGAGGATGCACCCGGACCACCATGGAGCCAAGCCCTGCTAGGAGTGGGGGACGCAGGGAGCAGCCCCCGCCCCCCCACTGGAGAAGCAGCTGCTGGGCCCTGTGCAGAGCCAGGAGTTGGCCTGCGTGTGCGTGCTGGAGGGAGGGAAAGGGACCCCAAGGGGTCTCTGAAAGGGCTTCTCACCCCTGCTGGATGAATCCTGCCCAGGCTACAGGGCAGGGATGGGTAGCCCTCTCCGCACTCCCTGTACCTCCACCCATAATGCAATGCACTTGTGCCCCTCCCCCCCGTGCATGTGTGCGCGACCCCGTGTGCACCACGCCCCCCACGCATGCATTCCACCCCACGCATGCATCTGGGCCTCCATGCATGCGTGCACAACCCCTGCGTGCACCCTCTCCCCACACGTGACCTCCCCTCCCCCATGCATGCACGGCCGACCTGAAAACCAGTTGGCCGGCGGGAGGGCCAGGCGCCTGCGTGGTGGAGCTGAGCCGGGTGGGGGGGGGAGGCCATGGGCCACAGGGTCTCCTGAGTGAAGGGGGCTGGACTAGATCAGGGACGCCTAACCTCTTTGCTGCCGGGTGCCCAAAAGGCCAGGGCACGCATGCCGTAGCCTCCGTGCCAGCACTCATCGTGCAAAGCCACCAGGAGTTTCTGAACTTCTGGTTGGCCCCGTTTTTTGGCCACTCCGGAGGCTTTTCTGGCCCTCCGGACGGCCCAAGATCAGCTGACCAGCAGCACCTGCGCACACAAGGGGATGACTCATGCGCCAGCAGATATGCTTCCATGTGCCACCTGCGCCAGAGGTTCCCCATCATGGGACGAGATAAATAGAATAGCAGAGCTGGAAGGGACCTTGGAGGTCTTCTAGTCCAACCCCCTGCCTAGGCAGGAAACCCTACAGCGTTCCAGACAAATGGCTCTCCAACATCTTCTTAAAGACTTCCAGTGTTGGAGCATTCACAATTTCTGGAGGCAACTTCTGTTCCACTGATTAATTGTTTTTAACTATCAGGAAATTCCTCCTCGGTTCTAAGTTGCTTCTCTCCTTGGTTAGTTTCCACCCATTGCTTCTTGTCCTGCCCTCAGGTGCCTTGGAGAATAGCTTGACTCCCTCTTCTTTGGGGAAACCCCTGAGATATTGCAACATTGCTATCATGTCTCCCTTAATCCTTCTTTTCATTAAACTAGACATACCCAGTTCCTGCAACCGTTCTTCATATGTTTTAATCTCCCGTCCCCTCATCCTCTTTCTTGCTCTTCTCTGCACTCTTCCCAGAGTCTCCACATCTTTTCTACATCGTGGCGACCAGAGCTGAATGTTGTATTCCACGTGTGGCCTTCCCAAGGCCTTATAAAGTGGTATTAACCCTTCACCTGATCTTGATTCTATTCTATCTGTTTATGTAGCCTAGAACTGTGTTGGCTTTTTTGGCAGCTGCTGCCCACGGCCGGCTCCTATTTAAACGGTTCTCCACTTGGAGAAGATCCCTATCAGAGTTACTGCTGTTGAGCCAGGTGCCACCTATGCTGTCCCTGTGCTATGATTCCCAAGGTCCCTTCCCGCCCTGTTCTTCTAAATGTCTCTGGAGCTTCTCAGGCAGGGATGCCCCAAAGGTGCCTTTTTTTCAGGAAACAATCAGACTTTCTGATTTTCTCTGAAGAGGTTTTGCTTCTCATCCAAGGAGCTCCTTCCGCTCTGACTGGAGGGAGGGGAAGGGAAGGATTGATACTCCTTGCAGGCAAAGCCGGCCATTGGCGTCCTCTGAGGGGGCCGTTGAGGCCGCTTGGAGGATTCCCCGTGTCCTCGGGGTCACCCGAGTGGGGCAGACGGGGGCGGAGCCTCCTTGGGGCTGCTGGAAGGACGGTGTTTGTTGTAGGTGAGGTCGTATCCCTCCCCCCAGCCCCCCCACAAGAGGCCCAGGATGTCCACCTGCCAACTGAGGGAATCCTGGCAGGAGCCCCCCTGGGCGAGAGGGACCCTCGCTGGCAGCCCGGACCCCTCACCTGTGGCAAACCTCTTCTTCACCAGCGACATCCGGTAGCCGTTGCCCACCAGCTCCACGTCGGCTCCCGAGACGGTGCTGCCCTCACTGGTGAACTGGGCGGCCACTGGGCTGGGCCTGCTGGGGCCGTCCAAGGGCTCCCAGCTGGCCAGGAGGCGGCCGGACCCTGAGGGTGGGGGGAGAGGAAGGTGAAGGGCTGCGTGCTCCCCCCTCGCGCCCTGCCCCTTGCGGAGGAAGGCCAGCCTGTGCCCGTCCCCCCATCCCTGCTCACCTCCCTGGCCCTGGGTGCTGGGCACGTCCAGGAGCCTCCAGAGCAGGCGCTTCTCCTCCAGGTTCCTGCAGGGGGCGACACAGGGTTAGGGCCAGGGAGGGGGCAAGAAGACAGAGTGAGCCCCCCCCCCATGCCCAGTTGAATGTTGTTCCTGTGGGGGGGCAGATTGGTCAAAATCCTCCCCCACTTGGGGCAGAAGCGGAGGAACAAAATGAGCCAGGAAACAGGATCAGCTGCCAAGGGGGCAGTCGGGGGGCAGGAGTGGCCGGCCGGTGGGCCAAGGGCACCAGAAGCCCAGCCCCCCGCTCCAGCAGGGCCCAGGGGGAAAGCCGGGGGGGGGGAGGCTGCCCCAAAGGCCCCCTCGGACGTCTTCAGGAAGAGCCTTGGGGGGGGGGGAAGAGGCCGGTTGTGGCTGTGCCAAGGGGCCCATCCTGTGAGGTCAGCCGTGTGGGCAAGGGGAGCCCAGCCCTTCAGCCGCTGGCAGGGCTCCTGCCCGGGATTTGGCCAAGGGGGAAGGGCGCCCTGTGCCCAGCCACCTGAGATGCCCGCAGCTGCAGCTGCCGGCTGTGCCAGCCTGCCTCCTCCTCCCGAGTCACAGCATTTTTTACCTCTTGAAGGCCTCCTCCCCCCCCCCTGGCCAGCTTGACTGAGCCGAATGACCGGGGAGCCCCGAGGGACTCAATTTCAACTTTGAAGAAGGGGGCCGTCAGCAGCAGTACTGAGATCGTGGGCGGCGGACCGGACGGCTGGCTGACGTAGCCGCCTCAGACGCCCTCCCCCTCCCCGGTTCTATTTCTGCTGGCCTTGCTATCTGTTGCTCCTGCGGCCCCTGGAGAAGACCTGGCCTTGTTTAGCTGACTGCTGTGGTTGCTCGGGCGAGGATGGCGCCCTGAGCAGTATAAGCCTGCGCCCCAGGTCCCGAGGCCCGTGTCATCGTAGCCTCCTCCGGACATTGCTCCTCGCCTCCCGCCCCAGCCATTAGTATAAGCCTTTGCCATCTCCCCGGCCGCTTTGACTCCCCTCTGCCTGGGCCTGATGTCCTGCCTGTAACATCTGTTCTTCCCCTCCCGTCTGCTGCCTGCCGTTGCTCTGGCTAGTTACGGATTTAGCCAAGATAGGCAGAGTTAGATATGGTTAGTTATAGGTATAAGTAGTTATAGTTAGATATTTAGAAATAGTGACGAGGGCAGCGGTTGGTTTGCACCCGGGGGTGTGGAAGAGATTGATAGTGGCAGGAAGTAGGGCCAGGGTCGGGGCCTGAGGTGGAGTTAGGGCTGGGCTGATGGAGGAGGAGATTAGGTTGGTGTTGGGTCATTAGGGTGTGTAGATTAGATAGCGTAGATTAGTGATTAGGTTAGGAGTAGGGCTGGGGTGGGGTTGGGGTTGGGAGCGATAGAGGATGGCGGCCGCAGCGTCCAGGACTGGGTTTCGAAAACATCAGCGCTCCCCTCCTCCTCCTCTACTGGAGCGGCTCAGGCCAGTTCCAGACTTTGGCCCCCCAGATTGGGGCCCTTACTCAGCTTCAGGAAGGAGACTTTTAGGCCCACGGCCCGCTGACCTTCTTTGGAAGGGTGAGACTGACCGGTTGCCACTTATGAACACTAGACTCTTACATCTTATCCTTGCCCACGTACGGCCGCCTTAGACACCCCTGACTTCTGATCTGGTGGCCAAGGACGTCTCTCCGGGACAGAGAGGAGAGAGAGAGGAACGCAGCAGTTCTCTCTCCTCTGTATATTATTGCTTGCTAATGCACTTGCACAGTGCTCTGTACATTTTTAATGTATGGTGAGTGCTTGGGGTATGATTGGGGGTATGGCTGTGTTGTACGTATGTGTCCACTGAAAGGGAGGGATGCGGGTGACCCTCTACAGGGTAGAGCTGAGGAATTTGTTCAGTATTTGACAGATAAAGTCGCTCGGATTCGGACAGAGCTGGACTCCAATTGCACGATACCAGCCGAGGTACCGGGGGAGGGTCTTGAGCATGCTTTATGGATTGAGTTTCAACGGGCTTCTCCTGAGGAAGTGGACAAGGCCATGGGAGCGGTGAGTGCCTCCACTTGTATACTGGGCCCGTGTCCCTCCTGGCTGGTCTCGACCAGCAGGGAGGTGACACGCGGCTGGATCCAGACGATTGTGAACACCTCTCTCCAGGAGGGAATCTTCCCACCCCTCCTAAAGGATGCGGTGGTGAGACTCCTCCTGAAGAAATCGTTTTTGGACGCAGCCATTTTGAGCAACTATCGTCCAGTCTCCAACCTTCCCTTTGTAGGGAAGGTTGTTGAGAAAGTGGTGGCTTCGCAACTCCGACGGTCCTTGGATGAAGCCGATTATCTAGACTCTTTTCAGTCGGGTTTCAGGCCTGGTTACAGCATGGAAACTGCTTTGGTCGCGCTGATCGATGATCTCTGGCGGGCCAGGGATAGGGGTCACCCCTCTATCCTTGTGGCTACTTGACCTCTCAGTGGCCTTCGATACCATCGACCATGGTATCCTTCTGCGACGGTTGCGAGAGGTGGGGGTGGGAGGCATCGTTTTGTGGTGGTTCTCCTCCTACCTCTCGGACAGGTTGCAGTCGGTGTTGGTCGGAGGGCAGAGATCGAACCCAAGGCCCCTCAAGTATGGGGTGCCGCAGGGTTCGGTCCTGTCCCCCCTCCTATTTAACATCTACATGAAGCCGCTGGGTGAGATCATACGCCGGCACGGGATTAAGTATCACCAATATGCAGACGATACGCAGCTGTATCTGTCCGCCCCGTGCCAACTCAGCGAAGCAGTAGAAGTGATGTGCCAGTGCCTGGAGGCTGTTAGAGTCTGGATGGGAGCAAACAAGTTGGCACTCAATCCAGACAAGACCGAGTGGCTTCTGATGTTCCCTCCCAAAGATTGTCCAACTGTTCCATCTCTCAGGCTGGGGGGTGAAATTATACGCCCCTCAGAGAGGGTTCGCAATTTGGGAGTCCTCCTGGACCCACAGCTGACTCTAGAACACCATCTGTCGGCTGTGACCAGGGGGACATTTGCCCAGGTCCGCCTGGTGCACCAATTGCGTCCCTACCTGAACCGGGAGGATCTTACAACAGTCACTCATGCCCTCGTGACCTCAAGACTGGATTACTGTAACGTGCTCTACATGGGGTTGCCCTTGAAGAGTGTTCGAAGACTCCAGTTAGTCCAGAACGCAGTCGCGCGAGCGATTGTGGGTGCACCCCGGTACACCCACGTTACACCTATCCTCCACGAGCTGCACTGGCTACCCATTAGTTTCCGAATCCGCTTCAAGGTGCTAGTTATTACTTATAACGCCCTACATGGTATTGGACCTGGGTACTTGAGAGACCGCCTCCTGCCGATTACCTCCACAGACCCATTCAATCCCACAGATTAGGCCTCCTCCGTATTCCATCTGCCAGCCAAGGTCGGCTGACGACTACTCGGAGGAGGGCCTTCTCTGTGGCTGCTCCGGCCCTTTGGAACGAGCTCCCCGTGGAGATTCGGACCCTCTCCACCCTTCAGGCCTTCCGGACGGCCGTGAAGAGCTGACTGTCCCAGCAAGCCTGGGGTTGAGTCTCCCCCCACCCCTATTTGAATTTGCTGTGTCTGTTGTGCTTTTAAATTGTGCGTATTGTTTGTTTGTCTTTGTCTCACTTTTTGTAATTTCCCCTCCCTCGGCTTTGTTCAGGAAGAGGGCGGCCTACAAATTGAATAAACTCTAACTCTAACTCCTCCTCGGTTGCCAGGGGCAGCGGTTCTCTGGCGGGGACCCCGGGGATTAGCCTGGCTGCTCATGAAGCCCTGGGGGCCTCTGGAAGCGCTTCCTGTGCCAGCTGCGAGTCTCACCCGGGTGCCGCCTTCCCCGCCCGCCTAACCCCCACCCTTCATGCCCTCCCCTCGCGCCCCCCCCCGCCCCACCTACCAGCAGGCCTTGGGCTGGGGCTGGACGTTGGCCACGGGCTCCTCGATGGGCAGCAGGACCTGGACGTTGGTGAGCGCCACGGCCGAGGCCAAGGCGGAGGCATTGTAGCGGTAGTCCACGCTCACCCGGGTGGCCTCCGGCCCACACTCCCAGCTGACGGACAGCTGCAGCGGAGCCCACTCCTGCCCCTGCCGGGAGTACTGCGGGCGGGAAGGGGGGGGCAGGCGTGTGGGTGAGCCTGGGTGTGTTTGGGCCCCACACCCCCCGCCCCTCCCCCCTCAAGGGCCAAGGACAGGGCAGGGGGAAGGCCGGGAGGAGAGGAGGCCCCCGTCCGAGACCCAGGGGGAGGGGAGGGTCCCCCGGGGGCCACAGCAGCCCCACCTGGTATCTGAGCAGGGTGACGTTGTAATAGGGGGCGGCCCCCGACTGCTCGGCCTGCTTCTGGAGGTGCCCCGTCAGGGCGGCCATGTTGAGCCAGAAGTCCCTGCTGCTGGGGTCGCTCTGGGAGGAGTCACTGAGGGGGGGGCAGGAGAGACCGTTTCCATTTGAGCAGCCAGATTCCGGTTGCAACAGCCCCCCCCCACTTTCCCAGCCCCCCCAACCGCCAACCTCTACGCCTGCCAGGGGCTTCCGGAGCTTCCCCCATCGCCCTCCCCCCTGGCGGCCGGCCCCCCCTCCCCGCAGGCACCTGAAGAGGAGGCTGGCGTTGGGCAGGAACTGCTCGATGGGCGCTGTGTGGAGCAGGCGGAAGCTGAGGACCGGGGGGGCCAGGGCGCTGCTGAAGACCCGGATGATGCCCGCCGGGAAGGACATGGTCAGCTCCCCGGTCACCTTGACGAGGCAGCTGCGGAGAGAGGGAGGGGCCGTGGGGAGCTGCATCGGCTTCACCCCCCCCCCAACCGCTGAGGGGGGCAGAGGCCTTGGCCGGCTGATGAAGCTGCAGCCCACGAGCGAGGCAGGACAAGGGGCCCTTCGCCCAGGGGCCCACGAGCGAGGTGGAGGAATTGGGGGCCGGAGGGAGGACTGGGGGTCTCAGTGGGTCACTCCATCAGCTGAACACTTGGCTGCTCCGGCACGTGGGACCCGTTCCAGGCCAGGGAAGAGGCGCCCACAGCCCCCCTGCCCACCCCGCGGAGACCCCACCCCCTGCCCCTCCGCCCCCCCAGTACCTGTCCGTGTTCTGCCCCTTGAAGTAAGCGTGGATGTACTCCGTGAAGGCCGTGGCCACGGGCAGGGCGCCCTGGGAGCCCAGGACCACGGGGGAGGGCCCACGGGAGACACCTGCCACGGGAGGGAGGGAGGGAGGGAGGAAGGCACAATCCCTCAGCCGCTTTGGGCAGCCTCCCAGCCCCCAGACCCGCCGGGGGGGGTGTCCCACCACACACCCCTCCCCCCAGCTGGAGAGGACCTACCCAGGGCCGGAGGCGGCTGCTGCTGGGCGGCCATGAAGAGGCTGCGCTCGGTCAGGGCGGAAGTGCTCTGGGAGGAGGTCAGGGCGGACAGGGGGGCAGGGCTGAAGGAGCGGGGCTGGGGGGGGAAAAGAGAGGTCAGCCACGGGGCCCCAAGAGCGCCCTTCCTCCTCCCCCTCCTCTGCCCCCCAGACCTCACGGGGGGGGGACGCCCCTCAGCATTGGGGCTCCCGGTGCCCAGGCCCGTAACAGCTGGGGCTCCATCAACGGAGGCCTGCAGCCAAGATGCCCCCTGCTGGCACCAGGGAGGGCATGCAGAGGGCTGGGCCTTTGGGCTCAGCGGGCGCAGGAGGTGCCACGGCCCAGGACTGGCACAGCTGCCCCTTCTTGGATCCCCGGCTGTGTCTGTGCTGGGGCGCCCAGAGACCCCACCTGCACACCCGGCCGCCACACTCACCGTCTCGCCCCCAAGGCTGGTGGCCGACACGGCCGAGGGTCTCTTGGAGAGGGTTCGCCGGACAGGAGCCGCCGTGGGGGGCCAAGCATGGGGGGCCGAAGGGGGGAAGGCAGCTGTGGGTCAAAAGGAGGGGGGGGTGACCGAAGGGGCACAGCAGATGGGAAGCTGCCCCCTCCGCACCCAAAGTGGAAGCTGCTTCCTCCCCCCCACAAGCAGCGGTGCCAACGTCCTCCGGGCTGCCCCCAGTGGAAGGCAGTTCCGGCGGCCAATCCTGTTTGGGAATGCTGTTCCTCTTTCCCCAAATGCCGGGATTTGCACCCAGAGCACGAGGGGCTGACTTCCGCTTTGCCCTCTGCGCAGGGCCTGGACCCAGGTGGTGGGGAGAGACCCCTCCCCCAAGACAGAACTGCCAAGCCCGAGAGGCCCTTGGGGTCGGTCCCCAGGAGGGTCCAGGCTCTGCAGGGGGAGGCCAAGCGTAACCCCCACCCCCCCTCTGTCTCTCTCTTGCTGCAACCCGCCCCCCCTCCGGCCACCGGGAGCCCCATGGGCCCCTGCCCCCCACTCACCGTGCTCAGAGGAGGCGTCAGAGGCAGACGGGCCCCTGCTGTCCAGGTCGCGGCCCCGGGGGGCCCAGGGGGAGGGGCTGGTGGAGTCCCCGCTGCTGAGGGGGGCCGGAGAGGAGGAGGAGGAGGAGGCCGAGTTGGAGGAGAGACAGCTGTCACGCTCCCCGGTCCGAGGGGCCCCGTCCGAGGCTGCTGGGCTCCGAGGCCGGGACACCCAGAGCCGCCGGCCCCCCAAGCCGGCCTCCGAGGAGAAGAGGTCAGGGGAGCAGGTGGAGAAGGCCCGGGCCCCTGCGGGGGGCCACGAGGCCCCAGAGCCCGCCCAGTCTGGCTCTGGCCCGAAGGAGGCGTCCTGGGGGGCCGAGGGCTGGGGCAGCCAGGGGTTGACTCTGTCCTCGGGCAGAAGGGCCCCGCGGTCCCCTCGGAACACCATGGCCCCCTTGGGGGTCCTTTGGCCGGGGGGGCTGAGGGGTGTGGCCGGGCGGGAGCTCCACAGACGGGGGTCCGGGGAGGGCCCCGTGGCCAGGTGTGGGGGGGAGTCCAGGCCGGAGTCTTCCACGTTCTCGGGGGAGGAGGAGGAGAAGGGGGAGGGGCTGGAGGCCAGCAGGTAGGCGCGGGGGGCTGTGGGGAGACAGGAGGAGAGAGAGCAGAGGGTTAATAGGGGGTCGGGGGCTGCAGTGACCACCCAGCAGCCCAAGGAGCAGCCGTGTTGGGAGCAGGGGCTGATGGGGCTGCTGTGACCACTGGGCCCCCATGCCCCACCTGAAGGGGTAAGCCCTAGATTGGACATCACCCCGAAACCCCCCGATCCGGCTCCCTGGTAGCCCTACAGCTCCCTTGCCAGGGTGTCTGGGCAGTGGGCACCAGGCACGGGCACCTCCCACAGCCGGCTCCGGAGGGAGAACCAGCCACTAGAAAGAGCCACTACAGCCCCATGTAGAGCACGTTGCAGTATTCCAGCCTAGAGGTCACAAGGGCCCGAGTGACCGTTGTGAGAGCCTCCCGGTTCAGGTAGGGTCGCAACTGGCGCACCAGGCGAACCTGGGCAAATGCCCCCCTGGTCACAGCCGACAGGTGGTGGTCAAAGGTCAGCTGTGGGTCCAGGAGGACTCCCAAGTTGCGAACCCTGTCTGAGGGGTATAAAGTTTGGCCCCCCAGCCTGAGTGATGGAATACTGGCCAAATTATTGGGAGGGAAACACAACAGCCACTCGGTCTTTTCGGGTTGAGTACAAGCTTGTTAGCCCTCATCCAGTCCCTAACGGCTTCGAGACCCCGGCTCATCACGTCCACCGCTTCATTGAGTTGGCACGGGGCGGACAGATACAACTGGGTATCGTCCGCATATTGGTGGTATCTTATCCCGTGCCTCCGAATGATCTCGCCCAGCGGTTTCATGTAGATGTTAAATAGTAGGGGGGACAAGACCGACCCCTGCGGCACCCCATATGTTAGGGGCCTCATGGTCGATCTCTGTCCCCCAACCAACACCGACTGCGACCTGTCCGAGAGGTAGGAGGAGAACCACTGCAAAACAGTGCCTCCCACCCCACCTCCCGCAGTCGTCGCAGAAGGATACCATGGTCGATGGTATCGAAAGCTGCTGAGAGGTCGAGGAGAACCAGGATGGAGGCATGGCCTCCATCCCTGGCTCTCAAGAGATCATCGGTCAATGCGACCAAAGCGGTTTCTGTGCTGTAACCGGGTCTGAAGCCTGACTGGAAGGGGTCCAGGTAACTGGCTTCCTCCAAGGACCGCTGAAGCTGGGAGGCCCCTCCCGAAGAGAGGCGGTAGCAACCGCCTGGATCCAGCCCCGTGTCACCTCACTGCTGTTGGCAACCAGCCAGGAGGGACACGGGTCCAGTACACAAGTGGAGGCACTCACAGCTCTCATGGCCTTGTCCACATCCCCAGAGGCAACTTCCTGAAACTCACCCAGAGATGGTCTGCCAATTTATCCTCTTGTGCCTTGGCTGGATCTGCAGGGGTGGAGTCCAAATCCGACCGAAACCGAGCAACTTTGTCCGCTAAGAATTGGACATAATCCTCAGCTTTACCCTGCAAGGGGTCCCCCGTATCCCTCCTATTTAGGAGGGAACGGGTTATCCTAAACAGGGCGGCTGGGCGGGACTCAGCGGACGCAACCAAGGTGGCAATATAAGATCTTTTTGCTGTCCTCAATGCCCTGATGTATTCCTTGGTGCAGGTTGTCAGAAGTGCTCGGTTCGATTCGGATTTATCGGACCTCCATAGGTGCTCTAGGCGTCTCCTCCGGCGCTTCCCCTCCCGGAGCTCCTCGGTGAACCAAGGAGGCCTCCGGGATCTGCTGACCCGGAGGGGCCGTAGAGGTGCAATCCGGTCAAGGGACTCTGATGCTGCCGAGTGCCAGGCACAAATGCTGCCCCCCCTGGGGCCAGCTGCCCCCTTTCCCCCAAAAGCCTTGGATTCTCCAGCCTGGGAAAGGGGACTCGCTCCCAGGGGCCCTCGGGGGCCACAGCCCTTCCCAGGCTCAGCCGGCACAGCCTCCCCCCACCCGAAGGGAGGGGCACTGAGGGCCTGAGGAAGAAGAGGAGGGGGCCAGCCGAGCATCCGAAGGCACCCCAGGAAAGCAGGGGGAGCCGGGCCATGGGGGCAGGTTCCTCCTGCAGCTCAGCTGGGCCAGGAGCCACGCGGCTGAAGGCTGAACTGGCAGCTGGCACCACGCCCAGCAGCGGCTGATGCCAGGGAAGGCCAGCGAAGGCACCCCAGACCTCTCCTCTTCCCTGAGCCAAGGGGACGGGGGCCACCAGAGGGCCCTGCCTGCCATTCGCTCCCAGACCTCGGGAGACAGGCGGGCACAGCTCCCCTCGGCTGGCAGAGCCCCCGGCCCACTTCCTCGTCCTCCTCCCTGGACAGCCGCAGTTTCCCCTCCCTGCCCCTCCCGGCTTTCACAACTTCATCCGCATACTTGGCAGAGGCAAGCCGGGTCTCTGCCCACGTAAGCCACACGCAAGACACACGCAGGGAACACACACAAACACACACACACACACCCTTTCCCCTGCACAAAAGCCCCATTTCCTGCTGTCAGAAAAATCCTTCCTCAAACGGCTGATCGGAGGCCAGAACGGGTTCGTCCTGTTATCCCCCCTCCACCCTCGCAGGGCCAAAACCGCCCGGAGGAGCCGATGGGCCCCTCCCCAGAAGAAAACAGGCTCCGATTGTCTTGGCTAGATCCAGTGGCGGAAGGTTCCGGGGAGGAGGAGGGGATGACCCCCCCCCACACACACACGCAGGCCAAGGAGCCCTCGGGTGGCCGGGAGAAGCAGGAGCCGGCTGGGGAGGGGGCTGCACCCCCTCTCCATTCCAGAGGAGCAAAGCAGCGTGGGGAGGGATGTGGGGAAGAGGAAAGTTTGGCATAAAGCCTCTTTGTAAAGCCTAAGCCCCCCCCCCCCCCCCGGAATCCCTGCACCTAGTTCTGGTCCCATTATAGAAACGATGCTGGAGCCAGGAGGAGCCCTTGGGAGGGAAGGGGAGGCCGGGAGGGGGGGTGCACAGGGGCAGCCTTCCAAGGTCTGAGGGGCTGACCCAGAGGGGCAGAGGGCTGGGCGTTTCCTCCAAGGCACCAGAGGGCCGGAGGAGGAGGAGAAGCGATGGAGGGAAACTAACGAAGGAGAGGAGCAACTTAGAACTAAGGACAAACTTCCTAACAGTGAGGACAATTCACCAGCGGGACAGCCTGCCACCAGAAGCTGTGAATGTTCCAGCACTGGCGGTTTTTAAGAAGAAGCTGGACAGTCCCCCTGCCTGAAATAGTAGAGGCTCTCCTGCCTGAGCAAGGGGTAGACTAGAAGACCTCTAGGGTCCGTCCCAGCCCTTCTCTGATTCTGAATCAGCCTCTGTGGGGAACAGCTGCCAAGGAAGCAGGGCTTGGAAATGGGGGGGGGGAGAGACCTACAACCTGCGCTGGGCTCTCAGGACCCCAATGGCCGAAGCCGCACGGGGCCAGCAGGGAAGGCCAAGAGCAGAAGACCCCCACCCCCACCCAAAGGTCCACGGGAAGAGCCAGCAGCCTCAGCAGCCCCAGGGAAATGACCCCAAGGGCGCAGGGCTTCTGCCTCTCGGGGTCAGCCATGGACAGCCGAGGAATCGGCAGTCAAGAGGGCAGATAAAACAGCCGCGGGCAGAGCCCTCCTCCCTGCAAAGACCCCGATTGGGGAAGGTCCCCCCTGGCCCTCCGGGAGAGGAGGGAGAGGAAGAGGACGGAAGAGGGGGCCTTCCACACCCAACCTGGAACTCTCCCTCGGGGGCGAAGGAGGCTGGCCGCTCCTCTGACCACGCAGGGCCCACCCCCACGTCCCTCCCTCCGACGCCCTCCGGCCGTTTTCCCTCTCCTGGCACCGAAACTGCTGCAGGCCGGAGGTGTCACCTGGGCGAGCCCAGCAGCCCCGCTTGTGTTGGGGTGTGACCCGTCAAAAGCGCGAACGTCATAAGCGCGCTGACAACAGCGTGGCACTAAAACCGCGATTTCAAAAGCACGCCGACAGAAGCGCGATTTCATTTAAGGTAAGGTTTAGGGTTAGGTTTAGGGTTAGGTTACAGCGCGCTTCTGTCGGCGCGCTTTTGTCGGCCGCTTCAGGGCTAATTCGTCGCTCATTCGTTGCGCGGTTTTGTCACCACGCTTTAGACCCCGCGGTTTAGTCAGGCGCGCTTTTGTTGTGTGCGCATTTGTGGTGGAACCATGTTGGGGTCCCTCGTGACTGAAGCCCCTGCTGGGCTGGAGGGCTGGGGACCCTTGGGGGGCTTTGGGGGAGCTGCTTGACCCCCCCTCCAAAGGGGGACTCACCCGTGAAGGCTCGTTCTCAAAGGCCGACTCCAGCGGGGGCCCAAACAAGGCGCTGGCCCTGGAAGGGCCTCCGGCTTCCCTCGCTCTCACAGCTGGGAAAGAGAAGGCGGGGATGAGGGGGCAGAGAAAAGACCCTCCCCATCATTCCTGGAAAGCCTCAGCCAGACCCTCCCTCCCTCCCTCCCCAGGGGGCTTGGCTGGGCCGGCGTTCCCTTTCTTGGCTCCCCTGGGGAAAGGGGCCGGAGGAAACGCCTCAAGGGCCAAGTGGGGACCCTGCCCTATTTCCCTTCCTCAGCACTCCCCCCCCCCCCGCTCACCCCCCCCCCAGGAAGTCAGGCTGGACCCGGAGGCTTCCTCCTGCAAAGCCGCCTCCGGGTAAGATCCCCCCCTGCCCCCCCACCCCAAGGCAATGAAAACTTCCCTGATCCCCAGCACAAACAAGCACGAAGCCAGTTGGCACAATGCCGGCCCACCTGGGTGCAGCCAGCCTCCCGGGTGCCAGGCCAGGTGCCAGCGCAGAGGTGCGAGCGTACCTGCTCATCCGGGGCAGCAGGCTGGGGGTCGCAGCGCTTCCCGGTCTCCCACCTGCCCAAGGGTCAGAAGCACAAAGGTCAGAGGGCGCAGGGCCCCCTCCCCAGCACCCCCCGCACCCCCCTGCTCTTGCGGCCTCACCTCCCTCTCCTGCGCCCGGGGCCGGCCCAGAGTCGGTGGGCAGCGCGGCAGCCGAAGGGAAGGTTTTCAAGTGCCCTGCAAGGAGAGAGGGACCCCCAGTCTGGGCTGCAGGTCAGTTGGTCCGGAGGGGGCCAGAAGGAGCCCCCTCTTGGGTCAGGGAAGCTCCCAGCTCCTCACTTGGGGGAGGCGGCCTTTTGGCCCCCTGGCACCCACACGGGGCCCCCCGGCTGCTCCTGCGGCTTCTGCAAGGCGGGCCCGGCCTCGCTCTCTCCTGCAGGCTCCCCAGAGTGGCCCTTGAGGGCCCAGGTGGAGCCACCCCACCCGCTGCGGCGGGGGCCCCACTGCAACCCCCAGGGGGAGGGGCTGTGGAGGGGGGCACTTACTGGAGGAGTGTCTCTTCATGGTGCCCTGCAGAAGAGAAGGGGGTGGGGGGTCAGAAGGGGCACAGGGCCAATGGGGTGGGGGGGTCCTCCGGCCCCTCCTCCAGGATAAGCAGAGAAGGGGGGGCATCCTCGCATCCCCGGCTGCCCCCCCACTCACCCCCACGCAGGGGGGCAGGATGAGGCTGCCCACTGAGGCCTTCAGCTGCTCCGTGGCAGCCGAGGTGGCCGCACTGCCCACTCGCTCGGGGGCTGATGGGCTTGATCCGGATGTAGAATGTTGGGGGGTCCTCGTCATCGTAATCCGAGTCGCTGGAGGAGCAGAAGCGGCTGCTGTGCTCGCGTGCAGCCCAGTCAAGGAAAGGCCCTTGGGGTTGGGGAGACTGGGGTCTTTGGGGAAGGGCCGGGGGGGGGGCTTCCCTCCCCAGGGCCCCCTCTGAGATAGGCAGGAAATGGGGGTCTCTCTGCCACTTGTGCGGAGACCCTGCGCCTTCTGGGGTTCTGCCCCCCGCAGGTCTGAGACCAAGCTCCACATCCAGACCCTCAGCCCCCTTCCTAGATCCCCTCTCCCCCAGGATATCGTTCTGGTTCGTTTCTGGCCGGACGGTGAAGCCTTCCTCGTCCACCTCGGGGGGCTGCGGAGAAAGAACATGGCTGTGGGGGGGGGATGCAACACAGCCACCCCCCAAAGGTCACAGAGAGGGGTGGGCAGCCCAAGACATGGGGGGGGGGGGAGGAAGCCCTTGGGAAAAGGGGTCTGGGCAGAGCCCCCGCCTCGGCCAAGCCCACCACTCAGCTGCACCGCCTTGCAGGGCGCGTCCTCACCCCCGAATCCACCTCCGGAGACTCCCTGGGGAGAAAGGGGGAGAAGGGGGTGAGTGGGGTGGGGGACAGCCGGGACTGATGGCGGAGGGGGGGGGGCAGTCATACTCACCCGGAGTCCCGCCCGCGCTCCTTACGCCCCAGTCCGGGAATGCGAAAGGCTTGCTGCGGCTCCTCTTGGGCCCTGGGGGGGGGGGACGCAAAGGGAGGGGGCCTTCAGGGGCAGGAGAACAAATGGGGGGGCCCTGGACCAGGGGGAAAGCTGCTTGGTTGGGGGACAGGCAGCCCCCCCTCCCCCCGGAGCCACAGGGGAGGGGGGGATGGAGGGGCCCCAAGGACCAGAAATTCAGGGGGAGGGAGGGGGGGGCAGATGCCCGTCTTCTGCCAGGTCCAAAGTCCGAGCCAGACGTACTTGCCTTCCTGCGAGGAGGACATCATGCTCAGCTCCTCCAGGTCCAGGGGCCCTGAGGG
>NW_028261483.1:0-29198 GCF_051295495.1 Thamnophis sirtalis
ATCCCCCACCTGGAAAAAAAGAGAGGAAGAGGAGGAGGAGAATAAAAAGAAGAAGGAGAAGATGAAGAAGAGGAGAGGAGAAAGAGGAGGAGAATGAAAAGGAGGAGGAAGAAGAAGAAGAGGAATGTAGAATCCTTGATATTCTCTGAACTTGGTGGTTTTCTTGCAGACGTTTCTTGACCCAACTAGGGAACGTCATTAGTGCTAGAAGGGAGTGGGGATTGTGGGGGGGGGGAGGAGGAGGAGGAGGAGGAGGAGGAGGAGGAGGAGGAGGAGGAGGAGGAGGAGGAGGAGGAGAGAGCTGTAGGGTCCTTGGTAATCTCTGAGCTTGGTGCTTTTCTTGCAGACGTTTCTTGACCCAACTAGGGAATGTCATCAGTGCTAGAAGGGAGGGAGAGGAGGAGGAGGAGGAGGAGGAAGAAGAAGAAGAGGAAGAAGAGGAAGAGGAATGTAGAATCCTTGATATTCTCTGAACTTGGTGGTTTTCTTGCAGACGTTTCTTGACCCAACTAGGGAACGTCATTAGTGCTAGAAGGGAGTGGAGATTGTGGGGAGGAGGAGGAGGAGGAGGAGGAGGAGGAGGAGGAGGAGGAGGAGGAGGAGGAGGAGAGGAGGAGGAGGAGGAGGAGGAGGAGGAGGAGGAGGAGGAGGAGGAGGAGGAGGAGAGAGCTGTAGGGTCCTTGGTAATCTCTGAGTTTGGTGCTTTTCTTGCAGACGTTTCTTGACCCAACTAGGGAACGTCATTAGTGCTAGAAGGGAGTGGAGATTGTGGGGAGGAGGAGGAGGAGGAGGAGGAGGAGGAGGAGGAGGAGGAGGAGGAGGAGGAGGAGGAGGAGGAGGAGGAGGAGGAGGAGGAGGAGAGGAGGAGGAGAGAGCTGTAGGGTCCTTGGTAATCTCTGAGTTTGGTGCTTTTCTTGCAGACGTTTCTTGACCCAACTAGGGAATGTCATCAGTGCTAGAAGGGAGGGAGAGGAGGAGGAGGAGGAGGAGGAGGAGGAAGAAGAAGAAGAGGAAGAAGAGGAAGAGGAATGTAGAATCCTTGATATTCTCTGAACTTGGTGGTTTTCTTGCAGACGTTTCTTGACCCAACTAGGGAACGTCATTAGTGCTAGAAGGGAGTGGAGATTGTGGGGAGGAGGAGGAGGAGGAGGAGGAGGAGGAGGAGGAGGAGGAGAGAACTGTGGTGTCCTTGGTGATCTCTGAGCTGGCTGGTGTTCTTGTAGATGTTTCATGAACCAACTAGGGAATGTCATCAGTGCTAGAAGGGAGGGAGAGGAGAAGAAGAAGAAGAAGAAGAAGAAGAAGAGGAGGAGGAGGAGGAGGAGGAGGAGAAGAGGAAGAGGAGGAGGAATGTAGAGTCCTTGATATTCTCTGAACTTGGTGGTTTTCTTGCAGACGTTTCATGATCCAACTAGGGAACATCATCAGTGCTAGAAAGGAATAGGGATTGAGGAGGAGGAGGAGGAGGAGGAGGAGGAGGAGGAGGAGGAGGAGGAGGAGGAGGAGGAGGAGGAGGAGGAGGAGGAGGAGGAGGAGGAGGAAAAACAGATCCAAACAAACTGAAGGAGACGGTGATGCTGATTATGGGAACCTCACTGAAGGTTTGACCAGAATTCAAAACAGAAGGATTTTGAGCAGAAAAAGTATTTAATGCTGGAATTTTTTTAATGAAGAATGGTCGCAGGAACTGGGTACGGCTAGTCTAGAGCAAAGAAGGACTAGGTGTCACATGATAGCATCTTCCAGGTTTTTTTTGGGGGGGGCTGCTACAAAGAAGAGGGGGGGGGTCAAGCTGTTCTCTTAAAGCCCCTGTAGGCAGGACAGAAACAATGGATGGACATTCATCTAGGAGAGAAACAACCTAGAATTAAAGAGAAATTCCCTGACAGTGAGAACAATGAAGCAGTGGAACAGATGTTGTAGGGCTTTCATTGCTAAGAAAAGACCGCACAGCCACCTATCTGAAATGGTAGAGGGTCTCCTGCTTGAGCAGGGGGTTGGACTAGAAGACCTCCAAGGTCCCTTCCAGCTTTATTCCCCAGCCAGCTTGCTTTAGGAGGGGTGGACCTCAACTCCCAGAATTCCCCAACCAATATGCTTTTAAGATAGGTGGACTTCGACGCCCAGAATCCCTCAGCCACTTGAATTCTGGGAATCGAAGTCCACCCATTTTGAAAGTTGCCAAAAGTTGAAAAGCAACCGCCACGGACCATTAAATCAGCCGCTGTCCTAGATATTCCTGGCTAGGATCCCTTGTTTTACTTCTTGGGAAATCAAAAGGAAGAGATTGCTGTCTAAGAATATCTCAAATTTAATACACAGAAAGTCGTTTTTATCGGAACAAGTCTGGGTTGAGGCCGGCCACGCTCAAAACACACAGTTTAACACACACACACACACACAAACCTAGGGTAATGTGTGAATGCTCCATCTTCAGCTAACCAGGTTAAAAATATCCTTCGAACTCTGCAAACAACTGTTCCTGCAAAAATTCCTTCCCCTAATTTTGCACACCCAATGAATATACTATGAAAACATAGATTAAAAGGTAAAGGTCTACTTCGCACATCTGTGCTAGTCGTTCCCGACTCTAGGGGGCGGTGCTCATCTCCGTTTCAAAGCCGAAGAGCCAGCGCTGTCCGAAGACGTCTCCGGGGTCATGTGGCCGGCATGACTCAACACCGAAGGCGCACGGAACGCTGTTCCCTTCTCACCAAAGGTGGCTCCTATTTTTCTACTTGCATTTTTACGTGCTTTCGAACGGCTAGGTTGGCAGAAGCTGGGAGAAGTCACGGGAGCTCACTCTGTTCTGCGGCGCTAGGGATTCGAACCACCCAACTGCCGACCTTTCTGATCGACAAGCTCAGCGTCTTAGCCACCCCAAATATTCTGCCCTAAATCCTTGTGTTGCTGATCCCAGATCACAAATTTTCACTCTCACCTTTTTCTTCCCCTCTGCAAATTCCTGCCAGAAAGAAATTTTTTTTCCCCTTTACCCTCTAATTTTTGGAAACTTTTGCTGGAGGGCAGATTTTCAGCCCCCCCCCCAGCATAAAAGGCTAAAGCTGGTTCAGCCATCCAACCGCTCATTTGCCCGGAGATGCTTTTGATGGGGAGGGAGAGGGACGCGGTGCTGACCAGTCGCTCCAGAAACTCCCCCCACCCCATCCACTGGGCAGGAGACCTTACCATGGAGAAGAGGGGGGGGGGAAATCATCACCCTCTCGCCCCACAGCCAGATGGGAGGGGTGTTTCTTAAAATGGAGGGAGGGGGGGTTGATTCTTTGGGGGCGGGGAGGGGAAGACCCCTGCCCCTGCTCTACAGCGCGAGGGGTCCCGCGATGGGGAAGGAGGGAAGGATGGGCCAGTGTCTATTGGTCGACACCCCCCTCCCCTGAAAAGGGGGGGGGATCTCAAGCAGGGGGAGGGGGCTGCGGCTGGGAAGGACCGGAGCGCGATTCCCACGTGCTCGGGAAGGAGGCGCCCCCCCAGCTTTGCTAGAGCCCCCCAACTGCAATGGGGCTGCCCCTGCATACACACCCCGGGGACTGTGGTCTGCAAGAAGATGGGGTCCCTCGCCATGACCTTGCCTTGGGGCGCCCCCCCTCCCACTCTAGGCTGGCTGGCGCACATCTGGAGCGCTCTCTCTCTCTCTCCTCCCCCTTTCCTTTTTTTTCTTTCCCTTCCCCTTTCTCTCTTTCCTTCTCTCCCGCGCCGGCGGCGCGCGCGCGCGCCTTCGCCCCCCTCGCGCCTCTGGCCAGATGTGCAGGCAGAAGCCGGCGGAAGGGTCTGGGGGAGGAAGAGGAGGTGCGAAGGCTGGCGGGGGGCTGGATCTACTTTCTCCCAACCAGCGAAGCCAGAGCGGGGCGAGAGGGGGGGGTGAGGCTGTGGGGGGGGGCGGGGAGGAGGAGGGAAAGCGGGGGAGAGCGCCGGGCTGCGACTCATTGTGCGAGCGGGAGGGGAAAGGAGCTGGTGGCGGCGGCGGCAAGAGGAGGAGGAAGAGGAGAAGAAGAGGAAAAGGGAGGAAGAAGGGGAGGAGGGAAGAAGAGGAGAGAGGAAGAGGAGGGAGGAGGAGGAGAGTGGAAGAGGAGAAAGAAGAGGAGAGAGGAAGAGGAGGAGGGAGGAAGAAAGGGGCAATCCTCGTCCGCAACTTTTTTTCCCTTTTTGTTTGTTTGCGCTTCAAGGACCCCGCCCGCCTCGAAACGGGGGTGTGAGTGGGGGGCAGAACTCGGCTCCCCCCCCCTCGGAGTGGCAACCTCCCCCTTTGCCCAAGTTCCTGCATCTCTGCAAAGGGCAACAAGCGAGGCTGATTTAGGACTGGGGAGGGGAGCGCTTAAGACTTCAAAGGGAAGCCCCTTCCCCAGTTTTTAATCTCTTTCTCTCTTTTTTAAAAAATTCCCCATTCTGTTTTTCCAGTTTTTTTAGGGAAAGCATCCGGGGTCCTTCTTGGCGACGCCCCCTCCCTCCCCCTCCCCTGATCTCCCCTCCCCCAGGGGAGCTCAACGCCCCCACCCACCCCGAGGTTTCCCCCCCACCTCTTCTCGCTCCGCCTGCGCCCGGTCCGGGGAAGTTTACCGTAACTTTGGAAGGCGGCGGCGGCGGCAGCGGCGGGGAGGGTGGGTAGAGTGGGAATCCCACGCGAGAAGGGAGGGGGAAAGCGCCGCGCCGCGCGGAGGGGGGGGCAAGGAGCAGCTGAGCCGGGCCGGGCCTTCTGGGTTGGGGAGTCCGCCCAACTTCGCCTTAACCCCCTCCTCTCCGCCGAGCGATGGTCGAGCGGCTCTCGCGGCTTTGAATTGGGGGAAAGTCGGGGGCCTGGTGGGAGTGGCGGGCGGGCGAGCGGGCGTCCAGGCTCCGTCTCCCGTCTCCCCTCCCGGAGCGAAGATGCCTTCCGTCATGGAAAAATCGGGGATCCTCTCCAGGAGCCGGGCCAAGACGGCCACCAATGGGACCCACCCCAATTCCGAGGATGAGAGCAGCGAGGAGGAGCATTCGCACGGTGAGCCAAGAGCTGGGTGGGGGGGCTTGGGGAGGGGGCGTAAGAGGGAGGGAGGGAAGAGGGGGAGCAGGATCGCGTCCCCCAGGGGCCCAGCCGTCCCGCCCCCCCAAAAAAAGTCTCCCGGGGGTGACTGGAAGACTTTTTTTGGGGGGGGGGTGATGGAGTGATGAAACGGGGAGCTGCTTAGAGCCTCCTCGTCCTGCGCTGCGCTCTTTCCCCACGAGGCCATCTGCCTTCGCCTTCGGGGGGGGGACGACGACACGGCGGGTGATGGGGGGGGTGATCTGTGACCCCCCCCTCCCCGGCGCTGGGAAAGGGCCCCTGCTGGCCGGGAAAGAGCGTGCAAGCCTTCCCAAGCACAACAATAACAATAAGGCAGTGAGCGATGGGGACGGGCAGCGTGGGATTGGGGGGGAGGAGGCAGAAGGGCCAGGAGTTTTTTTGTGTGTGTGGGGGGGTAGGGAGTAGGAGAAGGGGAGGCCATAGGTCTGGGGTCGCGGGGGTGGGGTTAGCCTTGTAGCAGCCCCCACCAGCGTCTAGGGTTGGGGGGGGCTGCCTCGGTGAGACAATGCACCGCCCCCCCTCCCGGGGATTGCCCTTTGGGCGATCTCCTTGCCCCCCCACCCCCCAAAAGAAGGATGCTTCAGGTCGCTTCATCCTCTTCCCCCCTCCCCGCCCATCCCCAAAAGCCTCAAATTGGGAAGTTCGCTTTGAGAGCGCTCCGTTGAGTGTCCCCCCCCCCTCGTCTCCCGTTCTCAGCTCTTGCTCCCCTTTAGGCATGGCGGGGGGGGGAGGGCTGAGCTTCCTGCACCGCCGCCTCCCCCACACCCCCCACTATGCTGGCTTTGTTTAGCATCTCTAGGGGAGAGGATGTGGAGGGAGCCTCCCCATGTGCCTGGGGGGGGTGTTCTGTTCCTCAAGCTTCTCGGATGGGGGGGGGAAGAAGCCTGCTTGCAAGAGGAGGAAAGTGGGGGGGAGAAAGACCCCCAACCAGCGCTTGGATGGCTTCCCCAGGATGCAAGCAACCTTCTGTTTTCATGGGTGGATGGAGCATTCCTGCTATGGCTTGGTCTGGAGAGCAGACCTGTGTTTTCTCAGGGCCCCTTTGAGGTGGGAGGGGGGGGGCTTCTGGCCAAGCTTTGCTAATTCCAACCCCCCCTCCCTCCCGCCCCCCCCAATTACTACTTCCGTGGTGGAGGGGGCGGGGAAGCCCATCTCAAGCTGCTTCCATGCCATCTGTCTCTGCCCAAGTCATTTTCGCCCCACTGAAATCAGCCCTCCGAGGGCCAAAGCCACCCTTGGTTTTTTTCCCCCCAGGAAGGTATTGTGGGTGGGTGGGGGAGGGGAACAGGTTGCGTGAGCCCCTCCCCCACCAGAAGTCACAAGGGAGCTCTACCTGTTTGGAAGTTGAAATGCTTCTCCCCCCCAACCTCATCCTGAAAAAAAGAGGCTGGGGGTTAGAGGTTGGCTCCCCTAATCGGAATCCTTCTGGGAGCATTTTCAGATGCCCACCCCCCTCCCCATGTGTTCCTGAGACCTGGTGCTAGGAAGGGAAAGCTTGGCTCCTTCTTGGCAGGTCATTGGCTAAATGTTCCAGATCTTTTAAGGAGAGGGAGGGAGGGAGGGAGGGAGGGAGGGAAGGAAGGAAGGAAGGAAGGAAGGGGCAGACAGAGTAATGAAAGGGAAGGAAAGGGAGGGAAGGAAGGAAAAGAAGAAGGAAGGGGGGCACAGAGTAATGAAGGGAGGGAAAGAGAAGGAAGGGAAAGGAAGAGGGAGAGAGGAGTAATGAAAGAGGGAGGGGAAGGAGAAGGGAGAAAGGCAGGCAGGGAGTAACAAAGGGAAGGGACAGAAGGGGAGGAAAGAAGATGAAGGGGAGAGGAAGGAAGGAAGGAAGGAAGGAAGGAAAGGGGAGACGGAGTAATGAAGGGGAAGGAAAGGAAGGAAGGAAAAGAAGAAGGAAGGGGGACACAGAGTAATGAAGGGGAGGGAAAGAGAACGAAGGGAAAGGAAGGAGGGAAAGAGGGAGGGAGTAATGAAGGAAAGGGAAGAAGGAAGAAAGAAAGGCAGGCAGGAGTAACAAAGAGAAGGGGAGGGAAAGGAAGGGACAAAAGGGGAGGGAAGGAAGGAGGAAAGAAGGAGATGAAGGGGAGGGGAAGGGCAGGAAGGAGTAACAAAGGGAGGGAGGAAAGGAAGGAAGGAAGAGGGAGACAGAGTAATGCAGGGGAAGGGAAGAAAGGAAAGAAGGGGGAGGAAGAAGAAGGCAGAAGTAACAAAGGGGAGGAAAAGGGAAGGAAGGAAGAGGAAGAATGAAGTAATGAAGGGGAAGGGAAAGAAGAAGGAAGGAGAAGGAGTAAAGGAAGGGGAAGGGAAAGGAAGAGGAAGGGAGGGAGGAGGAAGGAAGGAAGGACAAATCCAAAGGACAGCAGCTGGCGGGGGAGGCAGGAATAGGCAGCGGGGATTCAAACTTTAATTGCAGAAGGTCCCTTGGCAAGTTTCTCAGTTATTCTCCTCTTGATCTTTTCTGGGGGGGGGGGGGGAGAATCCCGAGGGGGCCTCGATTCTCCAGTGACCCAAAATTCTGGCCTGCAGAGCCGGTGTGTCCAGAATGCTAAGACAGCAAGCAAGGACCAAGGAGGAGAAGGGGGATCCAGCCTCAAGGGACCCTTCCCCAACTCACTTTGGGGAGCCCCAGAGCTTTAATTGGGGAGCCCCAGAGCTTTGATTGGGGAGGGGGAGGCGAGAAGTCTCCCCCCCCCAGCCTCAAAGCGGCCTCTGCTTAGCCCTCTCCCAACTCCCACCAGCAGCAGTTGGCCAAGGAAGCAAAAAAATGAGGAGGGGGCCAGTGTCTCCCTTTTTCCCTTCTCCAAACAAGCCACCTTCCGGCAGGAGGAGGAGTGGGGGGGGGCTGCCCCTGCTGCAGGCCATTCAGGTGAGGCCTTCGGCCATGCTGTGGGCGGTGGGCTGCCAGTGTTTTAACACACCTGCAAATCCTCTCTCCAACCTTCCCCCAGTCCCTTTCAGCCAAAGTTTTTGTTTCCTGGGGGGTGGGTGGGTGGGGGGTTTGGTGCCTGAAGATTCCCTGCAGATGCGCTGGGCAATCCAAAGCGGGCTTCTGGGCTTCCCGCCTGGCCACTCAGCACTTTCAGGAAGCCAGATGTCTGTCCCCCCCCACCACCACCACAACCCTTCCTCCTCCTCCTCCCCCCCCCGCGTTAATTTAAGAAGGAAGCCGGTCTGAGTTTCGCCCCCCCCCTCTCGTTCCTTTTGCAGATAGCATGATCCGTGTGGGAGCAGATTACCAGGCAGTCATTCCAGAGTGCAAACCAGGTAAAAAAGGAAGGAAGGAAAGAAAAAAAAAGGAGGAGGGGGCTAACAGGGAAGGAATAAAAACCCCCACCCCCTTTGGCCAGACTGCAGGCAACTGGGAAAGCTGCTTTTCTCTCTCTCTCATTCAATCATCCACTCTCATTCATTCTTTCTATCAATCTATCTATCTATCTATCTATCTATCTATCTATCTATCTATCTATCTCTATCTATCTATCTATCTATCTATCATCTATCTATCTATCTATCTATCTATCTATCTATCTATCTATATCTATCTCTATATCTCTCTCCTATTTATCTCTCTCTCTCCTATCTATCTATCATCTATCTATCTATCTATCTATCTATCTATCTATCTATCTATCTATCTATCTATCTATCTCTATCTCTATCTCTCTCCTATTTATCTCTCTCTCTCCCTCTCTCCTATCTATCTATCTATCTATCTATCTATCTATCTATCTATCTATCTATCTATCTATCTATCTATCATCTATCTATCTATCTATCTATCTATCTATCTATCTATCTATCTAATCTATCTATCTATCTATCCTATTTATCTCTCTCTCTCTCCCTCTTATCTATCTATCTATCTATCTATCTATCTATCTATCTATCTATCTATCATAATTCTATTTATCTTATTCTAACTATTAATCTTTCATTCTATTATCCCCCCTTTCTCTTTCTTCCTTCCTTCCTTCCTTCCTTCCTTCCTTCCTTCCTTCCTTCCTTCCTTCCTTCCTCTCTCCCCCCCTCTCTCTTATTTAAACTACATTTGTATATCAGGGATGGCAAGTGACTAACATTAGAGGCCAGGATGCTAAATAAATAAATGTAATCATTGGGGGGTGGGGTGGCCCTAGGCTGCCTTCCTGGCAGTTCCTCCCCCCACCCCTCTTTCCTCTCCCCCTCCCCCCAGTCTGAGAAAAGGGGAGGGGGCTTCTCTTGAAACACCCCTTGGTCTCTTCTCCATCCTTGCAGTCCCGCCCCCCCTCCCCCTCTTAAATTAACCCCTTTCTGCCGTGGGCTCTTCGTTAGGGGTCCGCGGGGGTGGAGGTCAAGACCCTCCTTTGCATGTGTGAGTGTGTGTGTGTGTTTGTTTGTTTGTGTGTGTGTGTTTGTATATGTTGGGAGGAGTGCCTGTTTGTCTAATAAATAAATAAATTTTTTAAAAAAGACCGAAGGATGACTGGCGTTTCTGCCCCATTCCCGGCTTCTTTATATCCCCCTCCCCTCCATTCGACTCTTCCCCCTCCTTTGGTGGGGGGGGGAGAGGGATTTGGCTTGTGTGTGTGTGTGCATGCGTGTGTGCGTGCGTGTGTGTGTGTCCTCTAATGGCCCCTTCGCTCTTTTGTCTACCCAGAAAGTCCCGCTCGTTACAGCAATAAGGAGTTAAAAGGAATGCTGGTTTGGTCCCCCAACCACTGTGTTTCGGACGCTAAATGTGAGTGGGGGAAAAAAGAGGGGGGGGAAAGAGCAGGAAGACCAATGGCCTCTGCCTTATTATGACCCTCCCTCCTCCAGTCTCTCCCCCCCCCCCCCGCAACCAGAGCCTTATTCCTCCAAGCTATTTTGATCTTTGCATGAATTGACAGTTGTTGGAGGGATTTTTTCCCCCCCTTCCCTCTCTCCGTCTCTCTCTCTCTTCCCTTCTGCTTGGAGCCCCCCCTCCCTCCCTCCCCACTTCCAGAAGCCACCTTGCCCTAGGTTTTTTCAAGTGGGGGTGGGGGTTGGGATTTCATCTATTCCACCCTCGGCTGGTCGCACAGTCTTTGATTGGCAGGCCTGCCTCCTCCCCTCCCTCTTTCCAAAAGCAATTATTATGCTGTTCATGCGCTCCCAGTTTAAAAAATCTCTGGCTGATACAGGAAGCTGGGGGGGGGGGAGGGCTTGGCAGCAGGAGAGGCAGTCCAGCCTTTGCTGAATTGGTGGTGGGGTTGGTGGTGGGGTTTGGTGGTCCCGAGGGGTGTTTTGGGGGAGCTCCCGGGAAACGTGTTGGGCCTTGGAGAGCCAGCAGAGAGATGGGAGGAAGGGCTGCAGCTGAAATATTTTGCAGCATTATTCCGAGTTTTTTTTTTTCCAGGTGGGAATGAGGGAGGGGTCCAATGCAGCAGGTCCTCGGTTTACAACCATTCATTTAGCGACCGCCCGGAGTTATGATGGCATGGAAAAACGTGACTTACGGCTGGTTTTTTTTTCCCATACTTGCGGTATCTCGGATCACAATTCACACTCTTGGCACTGAACTGACTCGTATTTATGACAGTCCCAGGGTTACGCGATTCCCTTTCTGAGAATAGCCGTCGGCTCTTATAGAGGTAGCCCTCGGCTTACGGCCAGGATGGAGCCCAACGTTTATGTCGCTAAGTGAGTTTTGCCCCATTTTACGGCTTTTCTTGCCACACGGTTGTTAAGCGAATCACCACAGTTGATAAGTTAGTAACCCGGCTGTTAAGCGAATCTGGCTCCCCCCCTTGGCTTGGGTTAAGGTCGCAAAAGGGGGATCACATGACCTTGGGACCCAGCAACGGTCGTAAGTATGAACCGGTGGCGAAGCATCTAAGTTTTGGTCACACAATCGTGGGGATGCTACTGCGAGAGACCGTCGTAAGTTGTTTTTTTCAGTGACGTCGTAACTTTGAACGGTCGCTAAAGGAACTGCTGTAAGTCGAGGACTAACTGTATACCGCTTTAAAATATTTTAACGCCCCCTCTGAGCAGCTTACAGAAGCAGCATGTCGCCAAAAATCTTGGTCCCTTTACAAGGGCACTGAAAAAAAGTGACTAAAAATGTCATTAAACAAACGTCGTAAATCAAGGACGACCTGTCTTATTTATTGTGGCTATTGCTCCGCCCCCTTCCTCCCCCCAGTCTGACTGCTCTCTTTCTCCCCCTAGTGGACAAATACATTGCCATGGCCAAGGAAAAGCACGGCTACAACATTGAACAGGTAAACAAAGAAATAGCATTATAAAAGCCCAGTCAAACATCCTAGTTTTGGGGCCCATCTTATCCTTTTCAAGTTCAGCTTCCCCACAGGGACTAAAACTTATTTTTAAAGGGACTCTCACCTCTTCAGGCTTGGGAGAAACAGATTTTTCCCCCCCTCGATCTCTTTTTTTCTTTCCTCCTACCACAAAACAGGCTTTGGGAATGCTACTGTGGCATAAACACGATGTGGAGAAGTCGCTGGCCGATTTAGCCAATTTCACGCCGTTCCCCGATGAATGGACGGTGGAGGACAAAGTCCTGTTCGAACAAGCCTTCAGCTTCCACGGCAAAAGTTTTGCTCGCATCCAGCAGATGGTAAATAAAGGCCCTTTTCGCCTCACCCGGCGGTTTTGGTGCTGCTGTGGTGGAATGCGGTTTAAACCAAGCTATTCGCTCTTTCTTATCTGCCAGCCAATGAAATTGATTGACATAACTTGACATAATGATAGCCAATGAAGTTGATTGACATGATAGCCAATGAAATTGACATAACTTGATATAACGATAGCCAATGAAGTTGATTGACATGATAGCCAATGAGGTTGATTGACATAACTTGATATAATGATAGCCAATGAAGTTGATTGACATGATAGCCAATGAAGTTGATTGAAATAACTTGACATAACTATAGCCAGTGAAGTTGATTGACATGATAGCCCATGAAATTGACATAACTTGATATAACGATAGCCAATGAAGTTGATTGACATGATAGCCAATGAAGTTGATTGAAATAACTTGACATAACGATAGCCAATGAAGTTGGTTGACATGATAGCCAATGAAATTGACATAACTTGATATAACGATAGCCAATGAAGTTGATTGACATGATAGCCAATGAAGTTGATTGAAATAACTTGACATAACTATAGCCAATGAAGTTGATTGGCATGATAGCCAATGAAATTGACACAACTTGATATAACGATAGCCCATGAAGTTGGTTGACATGATAGCCAATGAAGTTGATTGACATAACTTGACATAACTGTAGCCAATGAAGTTGATTGACATGATGGCCAATGAAATTGATTGACATAACGTGACATAACTGTAGCCAATGAAGTTGATTGACATGATAGCCAATGAAGTTGATTGACATAACGTGACATAACTCTAGCCAATGAAGTTGATTGACATAACTTGACAACTGTAGCCGATGAAGTTGATTGACATAACTTGATTCTAAAAAGAAAAAAAAGCAAAGAAAAAAAATTAGTGGCAAAAATGAACGAATGAACAAGATGTTTTCAATTGTAGGTAGTCCTCAACTTACAAACAGTTCATTTAGTGACCATTCAAAGTTACAACGGCACTGAAAAAAGGGACTTATGACCGCCTTTCACACTTAAAAAGACCATGGTAGCATCTCTGGGGTCAATTGATCAAAATCTAGATGCTTGGCAACTGAAATAGTTTTAATAGGGTTTGTGTGAAGTCAAAGAGAAGATCAAATCAGCCCTTTTACTGAGGGTCGATCATTCTACAAAAGCTTAGAAGCTGGATTCCTTGACCGTAAACACCCTCAGGATAAGGCTGACCGGATCATCGCGTTATGCCCACCGAATGCACCAATTTCTCTCTCTCTTCTCTCCCCATCCATCCATCCGGTGTAGCTTCCTGACAAGTTAATCCCCAGCCTGGTGAAATATTACTACTCTTGGAAGAAGACCAGAAGCCGGACGAGCGTGATGGATCGGCAAGCCCGCAAGTTGCTCAGCAGGAAGGAAAAGGACGACAGGTGAGCCAGTAAAGGGATCTGATCAGCTGCCACAGGGGAACAGGAAGGCGTTCATATTGGGGCTTTGTCGAAGGCTATGTCAAACATCCCCACCCCCCAAAAAAGATCTCCGGAACCTGCTTGAGGCCAAATGCAGCTCTTCCTGTGTGTATGAGAGAGAGAAAATGAAAGTGAGAAAGAAAAGGAGAGAGGGAGAGAAAGAAAGTGAGAGAGGGAGAGTAAGAGAGAAAGTGAGAAAAAAGAGTGAGAAAGGGAGTGTGTGCATGTGTGACAGACAGAGAGAGGAGTAAGAGAGTGAGTGAGAATAGGTGAGAGCGAAAGATTATGTGTGTGTGTGAGAGAGAGAGAGAAAGAGTCAAAGAGAAAGAAAGACGGAGAGAAAAAGTGTGTATTTGTGTGAGAGAAAGTGAAAGTGAGAGAGAAAGAAAGAATGAGGGAGAGAAAGAATGAGGAAGTGAGAGAGAAAAAGAAAAGTGTGAGAAAAAAGTTAGTGTATGCATGTGTGAGAGGAGTGAGTGTGAGTGTGTGAGCGTGAAAGTGTGCGAGTGCACCTCCCCTCCCCTATGCCCCTCCACGTGTGTATGCCCCCCGCGCCCCCTGTGCATGCAATTCTCCCGCATGCTCCCCGCCCCTCGCATATGCAGAGACCCGAAAATCAGCTGGCTGGCGGGAGGCGCATGCACAATCCGCGTGGACCTGAGCTGAGGCGATGGTTCGCGTGCTCACAGAGAGGGCTCCGGGTGCCATAGGATCTCTATCACGGAACTAGAATAAACTCCCAATTAGATGGAAACAGAGTCTAGAATAGGCAGGTTTTGGATGGCTGGAGGAGACTCCCCTCAAACTGCCCTGTTTTCCCCACAGCAATGATGAATTAGAAGAGTCCCGCCAGGCCAGCGAAGGGGAATTTGACGCCATGGATCCCAAGAAAGAGGTAAGGGACAGGGACGGCTCAACCATGCAGCCAGGGGGTCCAGCAGGGTACCAAGACTGGTAGTCCTTGACTTAACACCCTTCCGTTTTAATGACGGTAGGAAGTTACAACGGCACTGCCGAAACTGACCCTCTTTCACGAGCCTCGCAGCATCTCCCGCAGTCACCTGATCAAAATTGGTAACTGACTCGTATTTATGATGGTTGGCGCGCCGTTCCCCCCCCCAGGGGGCGGTCATGTGATCCCCTTTTGCGACTTTCCAACCAGCAAGTGGGAAGCTGGATTCACTTAACCAGCAGCAGTTAGGTCATTAACAAATGACCTAACCGTCGCGGCGAGAACGGTCGTAAAAACGGAGCAAAACTCGCTTCGCGGAGGTCTCGCTTGGCAACGGAATTTCGGTTGTCAATCGAGGGCTACCTGTACTGGATCACGACCCAGGGGTGGTCCAGGAAAGAGAAGCTCTGGCATCCTCACATGGGGGTGTGGTGACCTGGATTTTTATGAGCTGTTCAGAAGCGCATGGACGTCAATTCGCCACAGCCGGAATGGTTTGAGGGGGGATTCCCGGAGAGACCCCCACTTGGTTTCATCCCTCGCTCCTCTCTCTCCCCCCCAGCCTAGTTATCCGAAGCCCCCCAGCAGCAAACCTGGGCCAATGAAGAAGGAGGTGCAGCTGCCTCAATATCGGCACCACCCTCTCCGTGTTCGCCGGCGCCCTCCAAAGGGCATGTACCTGAGCCAAGAAGGTATCACCGGGCTGTCGACCAGCCCCGACATAGCCATGCTCACCTTGCGCCATCTGGACTCGCAGCTGGTTTCACTCAAACGTCAGGTACCGAGTCCAATCCCTCAAGTCCAATCCAAAATCTTGTGGTTTTATTTATGTATTTATTTATTTACGGTAATCCGAACGGGGTCCTTATTTGAGAGGTGTCCTTGGCGGCCAAGGACTGCTAAAGTCCCCGGTGGCGCAGGATAGAAGTCGTGTTTTAAGTGTGACTTTCTTCCACTTGTTTTGAGAAGTGGGGAATGGAATGGAACGAGAAAAAGTAGAGAATAGAATAGAATATAGAATGAGAATAGAACAGAAATAGAATGGGACAGGAATAGAGGAAGTAAATAGGAAATGGGAAAATGGAATGGAATGGAATAGAATAATAATAGAATATAATAGAGTGGAATTAGAATGAATATAATAAATAATAGAATAAATAATAGAATAGAATAAATAATAGAATAATAGAATAGAATAGAATAAATAATAGAATAGAATAAATAATAGAATAGAATAATAATAGAATAGAATAGAGTGGAATTAGAATGAATAGAATAAATAATAGAATAAATAATAGAATAGAATAAATAATAGAATAATAGAATAGAATAGAATAAATAATAGAATAGAATAATAATAGAATAGAATAATAATAGAATAGAATAATAATAGAATAGAATAGACAGAGTTGGAAGAGACCTTGGAGGTCTTCTAGTCCAACCCCCTGCTCAGGCAGGAAACCTTCTAAACCATTTCAGACAAACGCTTATCCAATCTCTTCTTAAGAACTTCCAGTGTTGGCGAGAATTCACAAATTCTGGAGCCAAGGAGTTCCAACGGCTTAATTGACCTGTCAGGAAACCTCTTCTTAGTTCCTAGGTTGTAGTAGTTTTATCTCCGGCTCCTTTGGGGGGGGGTCTCCTCCTCCGTCCTTTTTAAGCTTGTGGGGTGCTTCCCACCCCAAACCTGGAAACCTCCGTTCTGAGACTCCCAATCCCTTCCATGCTAGGTGCAGAGCATCAAACAGATCAACAGCAGCTTGAAGCAGGCGCTAGGCGAAGGGATACACAAACTGCGTCCAACTGAGGTGCGTTGGGAGGGGAGAACGACAGATTGTGCTCCCCAAAATAGTGTGGAATGTTACTTGTATTTATTTAAGAGAAAGGGAGCCATTTTGTTTGGTCTAGCCTGGCTAAGGCTCCAGACAAGAAACTAGGTGGCGTGAGTTCTAGTCCCGCCTTAGGCATGAAAGTCAACTGGGAACTTTGGGCCAATCCCCAGGAGGCAAGGAGTTCTAGCCCCGCCTTAGGTGTGAAAGACAACTGGGAACTTTGGGCCAATCACCAGGAGAGTGTGAGTTCTAGTCCCGCCTTAGGCATGAAAGACTGGAAACTCTGGGCCAATAACCAGGAGACTGTGTGAGGTCTAGTCCCGCCTTAGGCATGAAAGACAACTGGGAACTTTGGGCCAATCACCAGGAGTGTGTGAGTTCTAGTCCCGCCTTAGGCATGAAAGACTGGGAACTCTGGTCCAATAACCAGGAGACTGTGTGAGGTCTAGTCCCGCCTTGGGCATCAAAGACAACTGGGAATTTTGGGCCAATGACCAGGAGACTGTGAGTTCTAGTCTTGCCCTAGGTATGAAAGACTGGGAACTCTGGGCCAATCACGAGGAGACTTTTAAGTTCTAGTCCCGCCTTAAGCATGACAGCCGACTGGGGGCAGTGCCTTCCTGGTTTTGGGGTTCCAAAGCACTCTGGGATTCAATTCAAACCTGTAATTTTGCAGACTAACATCAAGTTCAACTCCCGCTGGACGACCGATGAGCAGCTGCTGGCAGTGCAGGGTGAGTTTTCTCCATTTCCATCAGGAGAAAGAAAGGAAGATCGGGGGGAGTGGGGGGAGCTCTAGTCCAGTTGTCACCAACTGGTGGTCTGGGAGAAAAGTTTGGTGGTCCACAGAAAAATTATTTGCATTTTTTAAACTGCACTCAATCAGGAGTCCTCAAACTACGGCCCCTGGGACGGATACGTGCAATGAATGTTTGTGTTGCTGCAGGGAGTCTCCCCCTTCGGGGTCTTTTTGTGGGGGTCGGAAGGGGGCAGAAATTCCCACTTGGGGTCTGCTTCGGCCTCCTGGTGGGGGGCTTTGGGCGAAGGCTGGAGGGAAGCACCGCTGGTGGCGAAGAGCCGGAGGGCCTCGTTCCAGTGGGACAGCATCACAGCCTGGAACTGGCTGACTATCTCAGCCCGCTGAGCCTCCAAGCGCCGGTACCTGGCCTTGCACTCCCACAGGTCTTCCCTCTGCTTGGAAAGTCCATGCTCCTAGTCCTCAGTGAGGTGCTTCTGCTGAGCCTCCTTCTCAGTCAGATCCAATTTGAACTGAGCTCTTTTGCCAACTCTCTCCGGGTGGCTGCTTAGCTCCAGCAACTGCTTTCTGTTGGGGCCCTAAGGAGCCCGGGCGGGCAGGCGAGGAGGGGCTGGGAGGGGTGAGTAGAGGCCAGCCTGGTGCTCCTCAATGTGAGTGACATCGAGTTGGCCACACCCACCCAGTCACATGACCACCTAGCCACTCCCACCCAGATTGTATTAGTGGTCCGCGGGATTTAAAATTATGAATTTAGTGGTCCCTGAGGTCCGAAAGGTTGGTGACCGTGGCTCTAGGCTACCATCTAGTGGGAGACCCCCACCCAGTAGGATCAAAAAGCAGCACTTTGCCCCGGGGGCATCAGGGGCACTGCCCTCTTCAACACAAGAGACAGGAAGCCCTGCTCTGCTGGCCAATGTGCGTGTCGCATGGCGCCACACAGGGACTCCTGTTCAACCTTGGCTTTTCTCGTCCCTCCCCACCCCCCGGCAGCCATCCGGAAATACGGCAAAGACTTCCAAGCCATTGCCGAGGTGATCAGCAATAAGACGGTGGCGCAGGTGAAAACCTTCTTTGTCAGCTACCGCCGGCGGTTCAACCTGGAGGAGGTGCTGCAGGAGTGGGAGGCCGAACAGGAGGGGCTGAGACCGGCCCCCGCCCAAAGTGGCTCGCCCCCCCAGGAGCAGAAGAGCAGCAGCGAGGAAGAGGACGAGGTGAGGGGGAAAGGGGGAGGTTTTGGGGGTGCCGGGCACTGTTGGGGTGCACGCCACGGCGCTGACGGCGTTCCTTTGATCCCTGCAGGTCCAGATCACTGCTGTATCGCGATCTGTGCAGCTGCCTCCAAGCCAGCCTCCCCAGCCTCCCCCTGCGCTTCCCCCGCTCCCCGCCTCCCCTCGACCTCCCCCCGTGGCGCTCTCCCAGCCTCCCCCCTTGCTGAGGCCCACCTTGCCCACCGCACCCATGCTGCACCGCCAGCCGCCACCCCTACAGCAAGGGCGTTTCCTCCAGCCCAGACTTTCGGTCAACCAGCTGCCACCTCCGCTTATCCGGCCTGCGGGGTCCCGCCAGGCCCCGTCACGGGGAGCCCAGCACCCCCCGTCGCTGCTCAGCGGGACAGGAGAACCGCACCCTCTGCCCTCCTTGGGGTCCCTCTGAAGGGGGGGGGGCATCTCTGCGCCAGCCTTGCTGCGGCCCTGGTGGGTGGGGTTCGCCTGGGAATGGTACGAGCCCCTCTTCGCCCACCGGTGTGGGTTGGGGGCAGCGGGGAGGGGACGATGTAGGGTGGGCAGGAGAAAGGGTGGGGGGTCTTTTCACTCCTGCCTTCCCCTCCATCACCCAGACGGGCTCAAGTAGTAGTATTTGGAAAGCTGGCAGACCTGAATGGGGAGGGATGCTGGAATTGGGGCAGGGGGCTTGATGGGTTAATGAGAAAACAGTAGAAGACGTAGCTTGGAATAGGACTGGACTGAGTACATTTCCACTGCTTGAAAAGAAGGGTATGAGGATGATGAATTGAAGGGGAGGGGAGAAAAAAAAGGGGGGGGGACTGTCTGCCCAATTTTGGGGTGGGGAAGAGACCGGCTGCTCCAGAACCAGAAATCCCCGTTCGGTCTAGGATGACGGAAAAAAAAGGATTGAAGATGGATCTGCTCGGTACTTACTCACCATTCTCCTCCTGGAAGCAGTGCGCGAGCATCGGACGACAGCTCTGGGTCGCCTTAAGAGGAAGAACAGGACCATTGACGTGCCCCCCCCAACTTTCTGATAACCTAGTAGCCCCCCCCCTCTCTCTGTCCCTTCGTCGGCAGCTCAGTGCCGCCGTCTTTTTAAGAGTCCGCGTGGCATTTTCAATAAAAGATATTTTGGTACAAGCTTCCGGATGGTGCTTGAGTGGAAGAGGGGCTAGTGGGAATGCCACCCCCCCCCAAATCATTTTGGCCAATCCATAGCTTGGGATGTTTTCCAAGGGAACCCCCCCCCTCCCCAATTCCCCATCATTTTGTAAAAACAGGCTTGGAGCATTTTTTTAAAATTTCTTTGGCTTTTAATAAGAAACCAGCCAGTGTCTCCCGGAGATGCGAAAGGTTGCCTTCCGGCCTGCGCTGGAGCAGAAAGGAGTGTGCTGCCCCTCCCCGCCCCCACATGAAAGGTTGCTGGTCCCAAGTCCTTTTGGGGGGGCGGGGGGGACGACTGCCCAAGCTTCTGGCCCTCAGTGGGAGGGGAGCCAACGTGGAACCCAAAAACAGAGGAATCTGAGGCTAGGTCAATGCTTTCTGGAAAGTTTTAATCTAGAACCTGTAAAACTACATCAAACGGCAGCATCCTTGAGAGAGAGAAAGAAAGAGAGAGAAAGAAAGAAAGGGGAAGGATGGGAGGGGAAGAGATGAAAGCCCCTTCCCCATCCCCAAAAAAGGACATGATCATCTTTCTTTTTTTTAAAAAAAAGGCAATGTTGTGATGAGAAATTAAAACGAAAAAAAAAAAATTATAACCACTCACAAAAAAACCGAGGTATCAGTACAGTTATATACAAACCAGGCGTGTGTGTGTGTGTCAGAGAAGGCGAAGGGGCTGCAGAGCCCCCTCCCCAGGACCAAAAATACATTCTCAAGAGGGAGGGGGGGCAAAAGAAACCCGGGGAGAAGAGAAGGCGGGGGGGGGGGCCCTGCAACCAATCTCTCTTTTTTTTTCTTTTTTTGCTCTTGTGCTTTGGAAAGGGAAATAAAAAATTGGGGTGGGGGGGTGGGGAGGAACAGAAGCCATGGGTCGTTCCTACCCCCCCCCCTCTGTTTTCAGTAGAAGTTCACCCAAGCTCTCCAGAAAGCCAGGGGGTGGGTGGGGGGCAGCGTACCTGTGACCGGGGCTAAAACAACGGCAGGCCCAAAAGTTATTGGACCCAATCCATCCTGAACATCCAAAGTGGAGAAGATGCGACCTCCCGCCGTGTTTGGGGGACAACAGAAAGACATGCCAGGAAAGGGAAAAAGAAGGCTAACCCCCCCCCCCGCCCCCAAGAATGCAGCATTCAAGACAGGAAACTGGACTCCACTGGACCGAGGGATGGTCCCGTTGGACGTTGTGTGTGTAAACAGGGCGCTGACCAGCCCAGAGAGTGGCTCTCTACCGCCATGCCTGCATAAAGGGGAGGGGACATGGGGAGGGGGGACAAAGGAGTGATGGATCAGGTGGCTGTGCCATCTCGGCGGCCCTCCTTCCCCGACCCTCCCTTCCGCTCAACCCCCACCGGCGGCTCCCCCAATTAGCAAGGAAGAGCAAAAAAAAAAAAAAAAGAACCTCGGGAGGATTGTGAGGGGGGGGGGTCTGTCTGCGGGGTGTGTGTTTGGGGGAGAGGTGCCATCTGCAGGGACCAAGCAAGGGGTGGGGGAGGAGACACACACCTCGGAAGCAAGGAGGCACTTGGCTTCCATCGTTGGCCAAAAAGAACGGGATCCCGTTTCCCCAGGCAAGGGGTCCCAGTGGCTGCTTCCCCCCCACCGCATCCCAACTGCCTGCTGCCACAGCTGCTGCCACCTCCTCGGCTGACCCGGATTTCGAATCTGGAGTCTGGGGGGGGGCAGGGGGGACGGGGGAAAGGACTCCCCCTGTTCCCGAGGGGGTGGGGGGAAAGAGAGTCCCTGCTTTTTCTGTTGCAGTTTGGTAACATGGCAAAACCCTGTCTCATGTAGAAGGAAAGGGGGGGAAAAGAGAGGGAGGGGGAGAAGGAAAAAAAAAAGAGGAGGAAGAAAAAGTACCACGGTCGCCACGGAGACCAAAAGGGATGCTTCCTCATCCGACAGACAGCCCTTGGTACCCTCCCGTTCCTGTTGCCACGGAGACCAGCTAGGTGGCTTGCCAACCACAATCCCACGCACCCTGTCTCCATGGAGATCCATCAGTGGGAGGGGAGGCGTGGGGAGAGGGAGAGGCGTGGGGGGGGATACCCCCCTCCACCTTCCCCCCTTATTTTGCCCTACCCGCCCATCCTTTGCCTGCATGGCCCGGCACCCGGGGCCCCTCTCAAAAGTGAAGTTGCGGCTCTCTTCCTCCTGACGCCCCCACCTCCCCCTCCGTCGCGTGTGCAGGCCAGGCGCCTCCTCCCCCCCTCCCGCGCCCCTTTTTCTCCCGTGAGGGTGGCCCGTTAAAGCTTGAGTTCGTTGGCGATTTTGGAGGCAATGTTCTTGAAGGCCATGGAAGTGCCCGATATCCGCTTGAAGCGGACTCCGTTGAGCGAGAGGCGGGGCAGTTTGCAAACTTCCATCTCCCACTGCACGAAGGCTTCGTGGCCGGGCGCCCCGTGCATGCACAGGAGCATGTATTTCTCCTGCAACTCGCACTGGCAACTGTTCGCGTCCAGCACCTTCCGGATCTCTTTCATCATCTCGTTGGGCTCCATGGAGCTGGTGGTCTTCATGCTCCAGGTGAAACGCAGCGATCGCGGCTTGGCGTCCCGGTTCTCGTCCCGGTCTTTCTCGCCGCCGCCGCCACTACCCATCATGTGAGGCCTGCCAGGGGGGGAGGAGAAAGGGAAAGGGTGAGGAGGGAGGGAGGAATCCATCCCCCGCTGCCCCTCCGCCGGGCACCAGCGTGCGGCCCAGTCCGATCCATAACCCAGAAGAGCTGAGGGGGGGAGAGATGGAAAGAGAAAGAATTAGGAGGAGACGGAAGACTGTGAGGTCCTTGGTGATCTCTGAGCGTGGTTGTTGTCTTGCAGACATTTAATTACCAGGCTAGTAACATCATCAGTGTTAAACTAGAGGTGGGAGGAGGAGGTGTTGGTGGTGTTGGAGGAGGCAGAGGAGGACCGTGAGGTCCTTGGTGTTCTCTGAGCGTTGCTGTTTTCTTGCAGACGTTTCATTACCAGACTAAGTAACATCATCAGTGCTAAACTAGAGGTGGAAGGAGGAGGTGGTGATGGTGGTAGTGATGATGGAGAAGGAGGAAGAGGAGACGGAGGGCTGTGGGGTCCTTGGTGCTCTCTGAGCATCGTTGATTTCTTGCAGACCTTTAATTACCACACTAGGTAATATCATCAGTGTTAAACTAGAGGTGGGAGGAGGAGATGGTGGTGGAGGAGGAGGAGGACTGTGAGGTCCTTGGTGCTCTCCCAAGTGTGGTTGTTTTCTTGCAGGCATTTAATTACCAGACTAGGTAATATCATCAGGGCTAGACAGGAGGACGAGGAGGAGGAAAAAAGAGAAGGAGGTCAGGGCAACGAAGAGGTGTAAGAATGGAGGTAGGTGCCAAGGAGCAGCCTGGCCCTGTGGGAAAAACAGACCGAGTGGGCCCAGGGTGGGAAGCCCCTCCCAGCCCTGGCTGCGTCTCACCTGAGGGTCTCCACGCGGTCTTTGCTTTCGGGCTCATGCAGGTTCCTCAAAAAACAGAGCAGGAGACAAGCCATCAGCACCCTCCAGTTAGCATTTCCTGCCCCTGATTTTTGTTTTCTTTTCGCCCAAGCCGTGGGGAGGGGGGGGGGGCTTCAAGGCATTCGGGGGGGGGGGAGGGGGAAGCTAAGGTGTGGTGGGGCACCCCAGGCAGAGCGGACAGCCCCTCTCAGTTGTTGTTCGGCATGCTGGGATCAGCCAAGGCAGCCTTTTTGTGGGGAAAAGCTACAGGAGTCAGCCTTGGGTTCGTTTGTCTGGGTGCAAGCACCGTTTCTCTACTCCATTCCCAAACAGCAAAAGCCACAGACAAGCAAGGAAGAAAGGGAGGAGGAGGAGGAGGAGATGGAGCTACTTGGAGTGGGGGAAAACGAGCCACGGAATGAGGGAGGGGACTCCTGGTCTGGATGCTAGGTCTGCCATGAACCCGACTGGGTGGTCTTCAAAAGAGCCAAGAGAACCCCCGGCCTCTCCTTAGAAAAGATTTGCACGGCTTCCGAAAGCGGCTGAATTATTTCTTTCGGGCAGGACAGAAGTGGGAAACTGCGGCGTATGTGGGGAGCGCCCGTGTCAAACAAGTTTCATCTCCTTTCGCTTTTGTTCTAACCCTCCCAGTTTTGGGGAACGCTCCTCCAAACCCAGCATGACTCAGAGGCCTTCCTCCCTCTCTTTCTCTTTCATTTCTCACTCTTTCCTTTCTTCTCTTCCTTTTTCTTTCCTTTCCATTTCCCTTCCTTTCCCTTCCTTGTTTCCTTCTTCCTTCCTTTTCTGTCTTCTTTTTCTTTCTTTCTTTTCCTCCCTTCCTTTTTCTCATTTCCTTTCTTTCTCTTCCTTTTTCTTTTCTTTCTTTCCATTTCCCTTCCTTGTTTCCTTCTTTCCTTTTCTAACTCCTCTTTTTCTTTCTTTTTCTTTCTTTCCTTCCTTTCTTTTGTTCCCTTTCTTCTCTTCCTTTTTCTTTCTTTCCATTTCCTTCTTCCTTCCTTTTCATCTTTCTTTTTTACTCTTTCTTGTTTCTCTCTTTTCTTCCTTTTCCTTTCTTTTTTTCCTTTCCTTCCTTCCTTTTTTCCTTCTTCCCTCCTTTTCTAACTTTATTTCTTTCTCTTTCCTTCCTCTTTCTTTTGTTTCTCTTTTGTTTCCTTTCTTCTCTTCCTTTTTTTTTTCCTTCTTTCCATTTCCCTTGCTTCCATTTTACCTCCCTTTGTTACTCCTCCCTCCCTCCCTTTCTTCCTGTCCTTGAAAAACGTTTTGCTTCTCATCCAAGAAGCTTCTTCGGTTCTTCTTGGATGAGAAGCGAAACATTTTCCAAGCCCCCAAAAGTCGAGTCGCCTTACGCAAAAGCAACCACGAGACAAGTGCTGCTCTGCTCCAAACTCTTCTGTGCCCACCCCCCTCAAAAGGGGGCCCTTTCCCCCCACAGATCCCCTGCAGGAGGCATGCGCACACATCGCACGCCCTGTGCAAAAGGCAAAGTGCGACAAGGCAACTGCGATTGCTCACAGCTTGAGACTCTCTACCTGCCAAGACAATGAAAGACTTCAGTTCTTCCACAGCCGGCCCAGGTTTCCTTGGGTGAGAGTTGCAGGTTGAGGAGGGCTCAGACCTCTGCTTTTTTTGGGGGGAGAGCGGGGAAATTCATACATGCATTCGCACAACCACACCCTCTGTTCTGCTCCAGCTCTGTCCCCAGGGAATGTCTCTGGGTCAGTTTTGTAGGTCAACACTGTTGCTGTGTCAGGTTGAGATGTTGAAGGTTGATTGAAAAGGTAATTTATTTCTTTCTCTCTCCACTCCTCCCTCCCTCTTTCCTTCCTTCCTTCTTCCCTCCCTTTTCCTTCCTTATTTTCTTCTTTCTCTCACCACTCCTTCTTCCCTTTCCTTCCTTCTTCCCTCCCTTTTCCTTCCTTCCTCTCTCCACTCCTCCTCCCTCCCTCTTTCCTTCCTTACTTCTTCCTTCATTTCTTTCTCTCTCCACTCCTCCCTCCCTCTTTCCTTCTTTCTCTCACCACTCCTTCCTCCCTCTTTCCTTTCTTCTTCCCTCCCTTTTCCTTCCTTTCTCTCTTCACTCCTCCCTCCCTCTTTCCTCCCGCCCTTTCTTTATTTCTTTCTCTCTCCACTCCTCCCTCCCTCTTTCCTTCCTTCCTTCTTCCCTCCCTTTTCCTTCCTTCTTTCTCTCACCACTCCTCCCTCCCTTTCCTTCCTTCTTCCCTCCCTTTTCCTTCCTTCTCTCTCTCTCCACTCCTCCCTCCCTTTCTTTCTTTCTTCTTTCTTCCTTCCTCCCTCCCTCCCTCCTTCCTTCCTTCCTTTCGTGCAAAGGGCTGTCAGGAAGCAGATATTGCTGAAGCAAAGGCTGGGTACTTGGAAATACCCCCCCCCTTCCCCCCAATTCTGCTTATTTTCTGTTTAAACCGGAGTTAATTCAAGGGGATGAAGCTGGCTCGATTCCATTCAGTTAAGTCTGGCATCTCGCACGCGACTTTGTAGAAGTGACGGCTGAAAAGTGACAGCACGACTTCCTCCTGATTTGAGAGAGGAAACGTACGGGGACTGCAGCAGGAGACCCAGCTGATCGATGGCCCCCTACACAGGCCGTTCCAGACTTACAAACAGTTCGTTTAGCGACCGTTCAAAGTTACAGCAGCATTGAAAAAGTTAACTTTTTCAAACTTATGACCGTTGCAGTCACATGATCCAAATTCAGGCACTTGACAGCTGACTCATGTTTATGACGGGTGTAATGTCCCCCCCCCACCCCCCAGGGGGAAGGTGTTGTCATGTGACCTTTCGACGAGCGAAGTCAATGGGCAAGCCAGAGTCACTTCACAGCCATGTGACTAACTTAACAACTGTGGCAAGCAAGGTCGTAAAACAGGACAAAACTCATTGAACCGACGTCTCAGACTGCAGCCATTTTTTTCTTTTGGATCTTTGGCCTGGCCACGCTTTCTTTATTCTACTATGTAGTTTTCTATGGTGGGAAAATGGGAGGGGGGATTGTATGGAGTTAGATGATATGTAGCCATAACAACATTCTTTCTAGAAAGTCAAGGTCATCCTCTGTCTCTGCACCTCTGCACCTGACTGAAACTGGATGGGAGGAAGCTGCCAGCATGGCAGTGGGAGATGGGACCATGGGATGGACTTATGGGTGTGGGGGGCAAGATCTTGAACTTTCAACTAGGTGGGGGAAAACCGGGAAGCTTTCAGATTCGGGTTTTCCCAGATGTGCCAACGTGGCTCTCTTCATAAATTGGAACTTTGAGCAATACTTTGCCTCGGACTCTGATTTACTTTTGGATGCTATTTGGAACCCTGACACACTTAGCAACAGAAAGTTTGAGCTCAATTGTGGTCATATGACGAGGCCAGATTTCTCTCTTTATTTTGATCCCAGCTTTCCTACTGTTTATTTTACTCAAGGTGGTGAACATACCTAATCCTTCCCCCACCTATTTTCCCCACAAGAATCACCCCGTGAGGTGGGTAGAGCTGAGAGAGGGAGAGACTGCCCCAAAGTCACCTGGGTGGTTCTTCACGTCTAAGGCAGGACTAGAACTCTCAGGCGCCTGGTTCCTAGCCTAGCACTTTAACCGCTAGGCCAAAGTGGCTCTCATAAATTTACCATCTGTGATCTCTCTCTGTGTGTTTTTTTCTCCCTTGAAAAGAGATCATTGCAACCTGCACCACGAATAGCATCTTCCGCTTGGTCCCCTGGTCCCCATTTTTATCCCCAAGGAGGGCTGTGAAGTTCCCCGGCCGGGCGCTCGTTTGCCACCTCCTGCAAGCTAAGCCTGAACCTTCAAGGCAGCGTCCAGCCGCAGAGCAAAGGGACAGCCCAGCTCCTCCTAACCAATCACCATGCAGGGAGAGAAGGAGGATTAGCGTGGGGAAGGGGGTGGGTGGGTGGGGGAGATTCTGGTTAGAAAGAGCAGAGGCCCAGGCAAGGCAAAAACCACAAAGATGGAGAATCACCGTTAAAGAGACAGCCTTCTCGTAAGCTAAACCAATTTATCTGGCAACCCAGATGGGACGGAGTGGAAACTGCCCCTCCCCACATCCCGGTGGGCTTCCCTTCCTGCAGGCCGAGAATTAACGAGACCCCTGCCCCAACTGTCCCTTTAAGGGTACCCTCTGCGTTCACACACAGCCACCCTTGGCTACCACAGGTTGGGGCAGACAGAGAGAGAGAGAGAAAGAGAGAGAGAGAGAGCGAAGCTGGCAGGGAGGAGGTGAGTGCTGCACGAGAGGAAGGAGAAGAGGAGGAGGAAAAAGAACAAATTCCAGAGTGACGAACGCCTACCTTCTGGCAAACCTGAAAGACAGATTTCTAGAAGGGGAGGGGGTAAAAAAAGGGAGGGGGGAGGAAAAAAACACGGTGGTGGGTGGATGAGCAAGCGTGAAAGTGTGAAATGAACAATCTGCGGGTCCCCGGAATAGGCCGGGGACCCCATCTTCCCTCCCCAGATTGAGGGGGTGGTCTTTAAGGAAAGGGAGGCTGACGCCAATGCTTTCCCCCTTCCCCCCACCCGTGTTTCGTTCCTTCCGTCCAATGCAGGAAGACAAGCGGCCTCCCTGTGTCTCAAACTGGGAGGGGGGAATGGGGGGGGGCTTCCCAAAAGCCCTGGTCGCCTCTTTTGGAAGGCGAGAAGGAGTGGGGGATCCAGGGCCACGCCTCCTCTCTCTCCCGCCCCATAGCCGCCTCTGGCTGGAGGCTGCCCAGGGAAGGACCCACAGAAGGATGGGTTGAGTTGGCAGGGGGGGCAGGAAGGAAGGTAAAACATACAGCAAAAGAAAAGGATGGGGGGCTGGAGACAGGAGGCGCTGGACTGCACAGAGGTGGGTCCCCCCCTCCCAATTCCCAAACTCCCTCTTGGCCCTTGCGAAGAAGAAGAAGAAGAAAAAGAAGGAAGGTTTACAGAACAGCCTCTCGGACAGACGGACGGACACACACACACAAACACACACACACACAGAGGTTTGTGGTTTGGGCTTGCAGACTTGTCTGTTTCAATTGATTTCGGGCCTTCTTTCAATATTTAATAGGCCATCTTGGTATGTTTTTCAACCTTGGGGTGTTTTTTTTTAAGACGGGCGGACTTCAACTCCCAGAATTCCCAGCCGGCAGAGCAAAAAGAGATCAGAACCGGCGGAGCAGAGCGACCCTGTCAAGGGAATTCTGGGAGTTGAAGTCCGCCCGTCTTAAAAAAACGCCCCAAGTTGAGGAACGCTGGGCGGCCTTGGCTAAAAAGTGGCAGGTGGGCGGTTATGCCTGGGGTAACCCTCACCCGGAAAATTTAAGGGGGGAGGTGGGGACAATTTTGCCACACAGCGATGGCGAAAGTTTTTGGCACTGGGTAACCAAACGGGAATGTGTGTACACACCGAAGACCAGCTGGACAGTTTTTGGCCGGGTTTTTTGGCTGTTTTCAGGCCGTTTTTCGAGCCATACTGAGGCCAAAAAACAGTGCAAAAACCAGGTTGAAAAACAGTCTGTTTTTCGGGCCATTTCCCGGCACTCAGGTGCCGGTGAAGGCCAACTGGCCACGCCAGAAACTGGAAGAGCAGCTGGCGACGGCACACGTGCTCATACAAAGGACTCTGCGTGCCACCTGCGTGCCGTAGTTTTGCCATCACAGCCCCAGAAGAACCGAAGGCATTGAACCCCCATTTGTCTGAAGCAGTGTAAGCAGGGTGGGGGGATGGACTAGAAGACTTCAAAGGTCCCTTCCAACTCCCGTTATTCTTACTACAGGGGTCCTGTCATCAGGAGCCATCATCCCACCCACCCCATCCCGGGCTTTGCAGTGACAATGATGGCTAAGCCATCCTGAATGAGATGGCTTGTCGCTCCCCGGCTGAGTTACTGCAAAGAAAGTCTCCTTTTTTGGGGGGGGGGGAGAGGGATTTCTAGGCTGTTCTTTGCATCCCAGACCCACTTGGGTTGGTTGGCCTGCCGAGGGACCCCCTTCTGGGCTTCGTCAGGACGTGGTCGGACTCTTGGCACCGCCTGCAGAGACTGTGATTCGAGCCTGGACAGAGAGCGTGGACAGAGAGCAAGAAGCAAGAGCAGCGGGATAAAGCGGGATATAGACTTATATCCCGCTTTACAGCCCTTTCTAAGCGTTTAAGAGTCAGCCTCTTGCGGGGGGCCCTCCCCCAAACAATCTGGGTCCTCATTTGTCCGACCTCGGAAGGACGGAAAGCTGAGTCAACTTCTCCAGCCTGATGAGATTCGAACTGCCAAATTGCAAGCAGCCGGCAGCCTGCAGTACCGCCCTCTCACCACTGCGCCACCACCAGCAGATGGCGGAGAATGGGCTGTGACGTCGTGGCAGGGCGCCATGAGAGGGAGGGGGAGAGGGAGGGCCAGCGAGGGATCCAACACACACGAAGAATCAGCCAACATGCGCCCCTCGGAGCCACTGAGAACAGCTGGGATGTTTCCCATAGGGGAGCAGAAACGAAGGGGAGGGTCCCATCTCACTCCCATCCTGCCCCCTCCCCCTAATAATCTCCATGCAGTCACGCCACCCGGGATGCACTGGGGGGTCCCCTCCCTCCGCTTCGGTGCCTCCCCTCCCCGGCTCACCTGCGTACGAACTTGGAGGTGAACTTGCTGAAGAGGCTGCCCGACGCCCCTCTCCGCCCTTGGCTGTTGCCCGAAGGCGAGGGCG
>NW_028261484.1:0-28923 GCF_051295495.1 Thamnophis sirtalis
CAGAATTTCCGTTGCTGAGCAAGCGGTTGTTAAGTGAATCATGGGGTCCTTAAATGAAGCCAGCCGGGAAGATCACAGATCACAGGCCCCCTGGGGGAGGCTGTATCCACCGTAAGCGCCGGCTTGTGGCCCAAATTTTGATCATGTGATTGTCCGGGGGAGGAGTGGTCTGATGGACGCAAATATGAGGATCTGTCATAAATCACTTTTTCAATGCTGTTGTAACGTCAAACGAATAGGTCATAACCTGAGGGCTGCCTGTATGTTTCTTTTGCTCTAAGCATGAGACGAATCTGACATTTTTTCCCCCAGTGGATTTGAGGGGCTTAAAATTACTTCCATCGAGCTGGAAGGGACCTTGGAGGTCATCTAGTCCAACCCGAAGTACTACCTTTTAAGGACTGCATGCCAGCTGCTCTTCCCTTCTCCCCATCTGCTCCCCTCTCTCTGGGCTGCCTCTCCCTCCCCAAATGTTGCTCCCGTCCCCCCCAGGCAGGTGAGACCCCCAATCCCAGCCAGCCCCTCCCCACAGCCCCCTCCCACGGCCGATTCTGCCCTCTTTCCCTGCCAGGAAACCTCCGGGGAGCAAAAGGCGGAACTGCTGAGGGGACCCCCGGTTTGGGCCGTGGCTGCTTCTGCCCAGGAGGGTCCCCAGGAAGGAGGAGAAAGCGGTGCCCACTGGGGGGGGTGGCCCCCCTCCTCCCCTCCTCTCTGGGGCTGCTGTGCCTGGTTCCCCTGGAAGGGGTGGTGAGATGCCCCGGGTGTGGCTGGGTCCCTCTCTTCTCCCTCCCTCTCTCCCTCCCTCCCTCCCTCCCTCTCTGCACAATAGATTCTGTGGGTGGAGGGAATCTGCCAGCTGCCCTCGGCCTCTGCCACCTTCACTCCCCCAGCAGAGGATGAGAATCCCCCCCCGGGTGTTTTCAGCTTAAAGGCAGCTTAATTTCAAGAGGGGGGGGGAACTTTTCCTCTTCCGACCGTGTCCTGCCGTCTCCGACTCACCGCCGGGTGCTGCAAGGCGCCTGGTGGTGGGTTCAGCCTCCTTCCTGCCCGTCTTCTTTTCCAGATCATGATGCCCCGACGCTGGTGCTATAAAGCGGAGACCCTCGTCCTCAGCCTGGTGGGCTTCAGCTGCCTCCTCTTCCTCCTCCATTCGCACAGCCGCAGCCCCTTCCTGGAAGAGGCAGGCACCCCGGAGCCTCCCACGGCGCCCCCCACCCCCACGGCCCCGCAGCCGCTTCCCGAGTGCCGGCAGAACGCCTCCGTGGCCAGCCTCCCCGGCTTCGCCGAGCTGCCCGACCACATCAAGGACTTCCTGCGCTACCGCCACTGCCGGGCCTTCCCGCTGCTGCTGGACCTGCCCGGGAAGTGCGGGCCCCCCGAGGCCTCCCACCAGGTCTTCCTGCTGCTGGCCGTCAAGTCCTCCCCGGCCAACTACGAGCGCCGCGAGGTCATCCGCAAGACCTGGGGCCAGGAGCGCACCTTCGCCGGCGTCCACATCCGGCGCGTCTTCCTCTCCGGCGTGGCAGGCAGCCCCCGGGAGGCGCGCAAGCTCAACCGGCTGCTGCGCCTGGAGCATGCCGAGCACGGCGACATCCTGCAGTGGGGCTTCGTGGACTCCTTCTTCAACCTCACCCTCAAGCAGCTGCTCTTCCACGCCTGGCTGGAGAGGCGCTGCCCGGCCGTCCGCTTCGTCTTCAACGGGGACGACGACATCTTCGCCAACACCGACAACATGGCCCACTACCTGCTGGGGGTGCCCGGCGCAGGGGACCAGCACCTTTTCGTGGGCCACCTCATCACCAACGTGGGCCCCATCCGGGAGAAGTGGAGCAAGTACTACGTGCCGGAGCAGGTCACCTCCGCCAAGTCCTACCCGCCCTACTGCGGGGGCGGGGGGCTGCTGATGTCCGGCTTCACCTGCCACGCCATCTACCAGCAGGCGCTGGGCATCCCGCTCTTCCCCATCGACGACGTCTACCTGGGCATGTGCCTGGAGAAGGCGGGGCTGGCCCCCTCCTCCCACGCGGGCATCCGGATGGTGGGCGTCAGCGTGCCCTCTGCCAAGCTGGACTCCTTCGACCCCTGCTACTACAAGGAGCTGCTGATGGTGCACCGCTTCGTGCCCTACGAGATGCTGCTCATGTGGGAGGCCATCCACCAGCCGGACTTGGTCTGCGGGAAGAAGGCCGAGATTTACCCGAGTTTGTGAGGCGTCGTGAGGAAGGGGGCGCTCTGCCTGCCAGGGGAGGGGGCTGCCCGGTCTGGAAGGGCCCAGAGAGACTCTGCCGCGGGGGGCCGTCGCGAGGAGGAGTTTTGACCAGGGGTTTGGCTTGGACCATCCGCCCCACACGCGCCCCCTTCCTGCGAAAGGCAAGGGAGGCTTTGGGAGGCTGGCATCGCGCTGGCATGGAGCCTGGGGCTGGCCCTGCCTCACCGCTCGCTGGCCACGGGATCCGCGCAGGATGGCCGGTTCCTGTTGCCCAAAGGCCATCCTGCAACGACAAAGCCCCCCCCCCTTCTGATCCCCTTCTGGAGCGACGGAAGGGACCCCTTCCTGGACGGTGGATGAGGCTGGCCCTGGGGTGGGGGCATGGGTCGGTGTTCCCATGGGGGAGGGGGCATGACCACCTGCTGGGTTCAGGGGGGGGCCCTCTGCCACCACCCTCTCCTGGGAGACCAGCTGCAGACGGCCGTGAGCATCACAGTCAGACTGATGGGCGCAGATCGTAGCACCTCGTTCCTCCCTCTTCCTCAAGGGAATTATAGCTCAGGCCTGGATTCCTCCGGAGGCAGGCTGGGGGGGGGGGCACCCAGGCAGACCCTGCCCCCCTCCCCCATTCATAACCGAGCAGCCAGAGTGGGCAGCCCACAGGGCCCCTCTGAGTGGGGGAGGGGGTGGCCGGACCCCGCTGGGGACTTTCTCCCCCTCTGCTCTCTCCAACCTCCCAGGTGCCAGAATGTCCCTCTGGGGGCAGCTCAGGTGGGGGGGGGCTCCCCTTGAGAGAACAGGCAAAGGCCCCTCAGCTGAGGGGGGAGGGGAGCCAGTGCCTGACTTACTGGACCAGAGTTGGGGGAGGAGGTGGGGGGGGGAGTCACATGCTGGCACAGGCTCAGCCCCCCCACAGCTGCAGGGCCTCTTCCCCATAGAGCTTCCCCCCCTCCCCTACTCTACCTCCCGGGGTCCCTTGCCTCCTGTGAGGGGCGGGGCAGTCTTTCAGGAGCCCCACCCCCTTTTGAGCCAGAAAGGCTGACCCACAGCCGCAGACTCCTGGCCCACCCGCCCACCGAGGGAAAGAAAGCGCTTCTCCACAACAGCCTCTGCAGTGTCGCCTTCGTGGACAGCCGGGGGGGGGGGAGGGGTCTCCCTGGGTGAGCTGTACGGGGCCCCCACCCCAGAACAAGGGCGGGGCCCGGGGCTGCTTTGCTCGGCCAGCCTGGGTGGATTCCTCCCCCAGTGCAGGGTCAGCCCTCTTGACCCTCAGGAGGGGCGACCCTTGAGGGGGGGGCTCCCCTCTTTTGGGGGCTGGGGAAAGGCCTCAACTCGCTTCTTGTGGGCAAAGGGAGGTTGGAAGCAGCAGCCACGGATCCTTCGGCCTCTTGGCACGGGGGGCGGGGGAAGCGGCCAGTCAAGGGACACTCTGGGCAAGACCCCCTGTGGAGCTGGCCAGTAAGGGGGCTGCTGACCTGGGCCGGCTCTGGGAGCCATGGAGGCACCCGGGTCTTTCCCTGGTTTGCACACCGTTCTCTCTGGCGCTCTCTCGCTCCCGGCCACTTCCCAGAAGTGTGTGGTGCGACCGAAGCGGCTGGCTCCTGGTCGCCCTGTAAGGGTCCGGCTGAAGGGAAGGGCCGGGGCAGCGGTGGCAGGTGGGCCCTGTTGGACATGGCTCCCTGGCCCCCTCTCGGGAGGCGGCCTTGGCGATCCAGGCGTCAAGGGGAGGTCGGCCCCCCTGGACCCTTTTCTCTGCTTTCCTTGTCTCTTTTATGGCTCTCTCCTCCCGTGTCTTCCATAAAAAGGTCATTATTTATTTTATTCCCTTTCTGGCTGTGAAATTGAGCGAAGGGGCCGGTGGGAGGAGAGGTTTGGCCTTGGGGGTCTGGCAGAGACGCAAAGAACCCCACTGCGGATTGGCCCCTCTGGGCCTGCGTCCTGGAAAGCGGGTGGGGGGCCCAGCTGTTCCCTGGGGCGGGCAGACGGGCGAGGCGCAGCCACAGACCCGGATCCCACTGTTTACGCTGGCGGACTCCCTCTGCAGTGGACTTTGGTCCCCATCCGGGGGAGGGCTGGACGTTGCGGAAGGCAACCTTTGAGAACACCTGGGCAGGTAAGCTCGGCAGCTGCTTCAGGCATCTGGAAGATCTTACGTGGCACCCACTTTGGCAGCGTGGCAAGGGCAGAGCAGGCCGGGCGCCTGGGCACTCCTTGGGGCAGGCTTTGGAAGGAGCCTGAAGGGAGAGGTGGAGGCCAAAGGCTTCCGTGCTCGGCCTCCTCCCGAGTAAGAAGGGCCCCTACGTCAAGCGGAGCAACCGGCAACTAGAACATTTTGCTCCCCATCCCGGAAGCTTCGTTCCAACTCGAAGGAAGCTGCTTGGGGGGAGAAGCGAAATGTTTTCAAAGAAAACCCCAAGGAAGCCCCCCGTTGCCTTTGGAGAGGAAAAAACCCCCTAGAGGTGAGCAAGAAGTGGGGTGTCTCCGGGCACACAGCCAGCTCTTCCCCAGGGCCTTTATGGAAAGCCCAGAGGGCCAGCACTGGGCAAATGCCACTTGATAGGGAGGCAACTCACAGCATCTTGCAAATCTGAAACCACAATTCCCCCCCTACACACACACACCTGGGTCTCCTTTACAGCCAGAGAGAGACGGGGAGGGGTCCCTTCTGAGCCCCTTCCTTTGTCCCTTGGGCAGCTGTGGGCAGAGGCCTCCCTTCCCTGATGGCCATCCCTAAGGACAGAGCCCGTTCCTCTCTCCAGGCTTCCTCCCATCTGTTCAGATCCACTCCTGCTCCCCCCCTGGGAAGAGGGAGCTGCAGGAGGACCAGATCCTCAGCGGTCAGAATGGATGCCGTCAGGGGGGGGGTCTCCTGGGGTGCAGTGGGGAGCTCCCCCCCCCCCCCGCGCGTTTCTATGTCCTGGTATTGCAGTGGGAAGGAACCGGAGTCGGTGCATCAGCGCAAGGGAGGGGCTACATGGGTGGACACAGGGACGTTGAAATCCCCGCGTGGCCCAGGCTGCCCACAGTATCCCCTTTCCCTGTGGAAAGGACCAGAGAGGGTGGGCACGCGCCTGGCTCCAGCTCCCAAGCGTTGCCCCCTGATGGGAGCTGGGAAGGCGCATTTTGTGGGGCAGCCCCTCTGCCCTCCCCGATTCGGCAGGCCTCCCTTTTTTCAGCCTTCGGTAAGTCCCTAGAGACCCCACATTTTCATTGGGGGGAGGGGCGCCCTGAGTTGCCTGGAGATGGAGGGCTATTTCAATGTCTCCACGAAAGAAAGAAAGAGGCCTCCCCAAAAGGGACTCCGGATGGTGCACAGCAATAGATAAACCAAACAGTATGAGAGACAACGTGTAAAAATAAACCTCCTTCCCCCCCAAAAAAGGCTATATAAATGCAACCGTAAATTCACGTTTTGTGTTCAATCTGATAGTAAATTCAGCCAGATCTGAAAAGCAGCAATTGGTTTTGCAAATGACAATAGCGCCCCCTTTTGGACATGCCTAGCACTACCAAAGGCAGCTCAGCCAGGACCAAAATGGCATTTGTGATGTTGGATCAACTTAAGACAGGCGGTTTGTGTCTTAATCAAGATACGCCATTCAATTAAGATAGGAGCGTAGCTGGAATCATGCCCCATTCTCTTGAGCATCTTCCTCATGTGTTAATGCACACATTAACCTCTGGTAAGAACTCCTGGGGGAAGAGGGGGGTGGGGAGGGGGGGAGGGGGCTGTCCTGGCTTCAGGGGAGGACGAAGGACCGAGCCAGGCTGGAAACCCCCAGGCTCAGGCGAGCCCCCCCTCCTCCAGAGCAGCAAGAACCAAGCCTATGCTTCACCTTTAGGGTAGGGGGCCACCTCCCCTTGCAATCGGTCACCCCCTCCCAGGATGGCAAGGGGGCAAAGTGCAGGAGGCAGCTCTTCATCCAGACCTCAATTGCCCTGGAAGGGGGGGGGGGTGTCCAGATGCTGCAGTGGGCGCCAGAGCCTTCTGTCGGGGCCCTCCTGAGCCCTGACATGATAGCAGCGTCCCTGTGTCTGGGGAAGCCCCCCCCCGGGGGAGAAGCTCCTATGAGGGGAGCCCGAGGCTCACTTGGGGGAAAGGCGGCCTGGCTAGACGGAGGGCAAGGACCTCTTCACAAGGACCCCCTTGGAGACCCCATGGGGGGAGGACGAGGGGGCTGATACCCAGCAAGAGGGGGGCCCCTCCAGGCCCCGCCTGGGTCCTTGCCAGCTGTGCCCAAACTCACCACCTTTAGGAGCAGCAGGTATTCACCCACCTACGCCCACTGCTTTTGAGCCACGGGCCCTCGGGGGCTCCAGGCTGGCACGGCTGCTGCCCTCCAGGCCCCGGGGTTTGCGCTGGGGGAGCTCTTGGAAGGCCGCCATGGACTTCCCATCTAATCCTGTGTTTCTCAACCTTGGCGACTTTAAGTCCTGTGGACTTCAACTCCCAGAATTCCCCCTTTTGCATCTTGGAGCGGAAGGAGGAGGACGCGACAAGAAGGTAGTAAAACAGCAACCTTTATTCTAGCAGAGTAAACTATGATTAACCTGGCGTGGTTCGCGCCAAACATTTATACCCCCGGGTTTGAGCAATGAGCCAATGGGGCGTCGAGTGTCTCGGCCAATCAGGGAAGACATTGAACCGGCTCCGCCCGCAAGCCAGTATTCAACACCCCTCCCCCCCTAGTCAAGTACCCTCACGAAGGGCAAACATAGTCCTGTAGATAGGTGGGACGGCGCCGCTCTCGTCCCGACCTTCGTAGCTCCCCGACAGCTGTCGTCGGGGGGGGAATCGCCAACAGAGACAAGTCTGTGGCGGAACGGTGATCCTGTGATGCGGCCCCGAGAGATGGCGCTCCAATTGGCTGAGATGGTATCTCCGCAACAGCCGGAGTATCCGACGATGGACCCGTACAATCTGGTTGGAATATATGGTCAGAGTCTCGATAAAGGCTTTGAGGGAAAGAATGGCCAAATGAGGCACGTCTGTCCGAAAAGTTCGTATCGGCTTGTCCCCCGTTCCCCGAGGAAAGGCAGTCCGTTGGGGATAAGGTCATCAAGGGTAGCTCACGCTGAGGGCGAATGTCTGGGGGACCCGGGCCGTCTATTTCCGCAGGGAGGCGGCGCCTTAACTGGTCCAGGTGGCGCCTCCATTGCGTTCCGTCGGCCAGACCGGCCCTGAAGGAACAGGGGCCAGTCAAAGCTGTGATTGTTGCGGGAACCCACCGTGGATCCCCTGAAAAGGAACGAGCCCAAACGGGATCCCCTAACTTGAACGTATGGGACGGAAGGGCCCCCAAGTTGCTCGGTAAATCCCCTGCATAAAGTGGATGGAGCCTATCTAGGGAGGTTCGCAATCTCCTACCCATCAAGAGCTCCGCAGGACTTTTATTAGTTGTTGGACAGGGTGTAGAGTGCTGGCTCAAGAGATAGGCCGCCACTCTCTCCTGCCAGTCACCCTGGTCCATGCGGCCCAAAGCTTCTTTAGCTGAGCGAACTGCGCGCTCCGCCCTACCGTTACTAGCTGGATGATACGGGGCTGTGGCCGCGTGTCTAATCCCTTGCTCTGCCAAAAATTCTTGGAACATAGTGGAGGTAAACTGGGGCCCGTTGTCTGAAACTATCACATCTGGTAGCCCGTGTGTGGCGAACATCTTACGAAGAGCCCTCACGGTACTCTCTGCCGTAGTGGAGGTCATGATTACCAACTCCACCCACTTAGAGTAAGCATCAACCACTATCATAAAGTTTCGGCCGTGAAAGGGGCCGGCAAAATCAATGTGTAAACGGGACCATGGCCCTCTAGGGATTTCCCACTCACGAGGGGCGGCTGTGGGGGGATTCGGCCTAGAATTTTGGCATATTCTACATCGACCTACATAATCTGCGATTTCCGAGTCTAACAAGGGCCACCACACATAACTACGGGCTAAAGCTTTCATTCGCGCTATACCTGGGTGATTTTTATGGAGCGCGGGCAGGATTCGTGCCCGTAGAACTTTGGGGATCACTACCCTATCCCCCCAAACAAGGCAACCCCCGTGAAGGGCAAGTTCGGCTTGTCGTGCCTTAAACGGTCGAAATTCTTCCGCTACCTTTTTTTCGGGCCACCCCCTCAACACCCATGAAGCTACTTGGGACAAAATGGGGTCAGCCTTTGTGCAAGCTGCAACATCCGCGGCTGAAACGGGGAGATCGGATTCAGCAATAGACAAAATGGAGAGAGAGGGCACGAGGGCTGTGTCCGTCTGTGGCAAAGGGCAACGACTCAGGGCGTCTGCGTGCCCTAGCTGCTTACCCGGACGGTATACCAGCGCGTATGAATACGCCGCTAAAAACTCAGTCCAACGTGTCATGCGGGGAGACAAAATGGGGGGGGTTGGCTTATCGCCCGCCAATAGGCCTAAAAGCGGCTTGTGATCCGTAACAAGGGTGAAATTCCTACCGTAAAGGTAGTCATGAAAACGCTTAATACCGGACACTGCAGCTAGAGCTTCTTTGTCAATTTGGCTATAATTTCGCTCCGTTGACGAGAGCGTCCGGGAGTAGAAAGCTATAGGAGCCTCTGAGCCGTTCGGGAGGACATGGCTCAGGACCGCCCCTATGCCATAGGGAGAGGCGTCACACGTTAAAACTAGGGGCATCCTGTCGCTATATTGAATTAGGACTGCTGACGAGGTTAAAATGTCCTTTATAGCCGCGAACGCCTGCGCTTCACGGCTACCCCATTTCCAGGCCGCTGACCGGTCAAGCAATCGATGTAACGGTTCAGCTAACGACGCCTTGTGGGGAATAAAAGGGGCATAAAAGTTTAAAAGCCCCAGGAACGCCTGCAATTCCGCCCTCGAGGTGGGTGCAGGAGCGTTTTTTATGGCCGCAACTTTCGAGGGAGTGGGGTGAATGCCCTGTGCATCAATAAGGAATCCCAAAAACTCTACTTGGGGAACAGCAATTTCGCACTTGCTGCGCTTTAACTTCAATCCAGCCTCCCTAAAACGTGTAAGAACCTCCCGCAGTGTTTTTAGGAGTTCCAGGTGGCTAGGGGCTGCAACCAGGACGTCGTCAAAATAAGGAACGACGCCTGGGATCCCATGGAGCAACCGCTCCATGAGGCTCTGAAATATCCCTGGGGCAACCGAAACGCCAAATTGGAGGCGGCGGCAACGGAAAGCCCCGCGATGGGTAACAATGGTCTGGGCTGTAGCCGCATCATCGTCTACGGGAAGCTGCTGATAGGCCTGTGCCATATCCAGCTTGGCGAAAATGCGGCCTTGCCCCAAAGAGTGAAGTAGATGTTGCACTACAGGAACAGGATATGGATTTGCCTGCAGGGCCAAGTTGATGGTCGACTTATAGTCGGCACATATCCTCACCGATCCGTCGGGTTTGACCGGGAGGACTATAGGGGTTTCCCAAAGGGCATGATCTACGGGCTCTATTACCCCCTGCTCTATAAGCTTATCCAATTCAGCATCTACCTTTGCTCTCAATGCAAAAGGAACCCTACGTGCCTTCAGCCTAATAGGCGCGACCTGGGGATTGAGGCAAAGGGAAATGGGGGTGCCCTTATAACAACCTAATTTCCCATCGAACACATCTGCGAACTCATCCAAAACGCTATCTACGGCACGGGGAACTACCCTATGCACCCCTTCTATAGTGAGGCCCAAAACGGGGAACCAATCTAACCCCAGAAGAGCGGGCAGGTTATCCTTAACAATTAAAACTGGAAGTTTCCCTTTAAAATCTCCGTATTCCACCCGGATGTGGAATATTCCTGCCGTGGGAATCCCATTTCCCTGGTAATCTAAGAGGGAGACCCCGGCAGGGCGCAATTTACTCTGAGGACCCCTAGGGCAAAGGCGGGAAAACAAAGCCCAAGATAAAAGGGAACGGGAAGACCCGGAGTCCACCTCCATTCGGCAAGGCTGACCTTCAAGACGAACGACGGTGCTAATTTTGCGACCGCCGGCAGGGACGTGGGAAGCCTGATAGACTACGCACTCAGCACTAGGGAGCTGGTGGGTTGAATAGCAGTCCTCAGCTCGCCTCGCTGGACGTGGTTGTCGGCGGCGTTGCAATGTCTGACGCTGGTTGCTGGGCTGCATGAACAATGGGGCTGGCAAGAGAGCCCGGCAAACCTTGGCGAGGTGTCCTTCTCCTCGGCAACGGCGGCAGACAGCGGAACGAAACGGGCAAGATACGCGGCTGTGGCGGCCGCCGCATCCACGGCAAGGCATGTTTGAAGCTGGCTGGACGGACGTCGGTGGTTGCTGGTGTGGCCTCTGCTTCGGCTGCGTCCTCATCTGTCCGACGGTTTCCTCCTCCTCATCTTCCATGGGGGAGGGGTCGTCAACGAGGTTCGTCTGATTGGAAGGCCCCGCAGCGGTTTGCGTGAAAGGTTTCAGCTGAAGGCGTTCCATGTCGGCCGTGGATTGTTCGGAAAGTTCTGCTGCTCGCGCAGTCTCCACAGCTTGCGCCAAAGTAATCTTGTGGTTCCGGAACATACGGCTGCGCAATTGTACGTCGCGGACCCCGCATACAAACTGCTCCACAAGATTCTCCTCTAGGTCTGCAAAATCGCATTGGGCGGCCACTGTGCGCAATGCCTCGAGGAACTGACTGATAGATTCGCTGGGCTTCTGCACTCGGCGGCGAAAAGTAAACCGACGAGCAATCAAAGAAGGTGAGGGGGCGTAATGGTCCCTCAACCTGGACATTAGCTCGTCCCACCCAAGTTTGTAAGCTGGCCTCGGAGCGGCCAGGGCTCTCGCAGAAGCAAACATAGAGGGCTCGCAGCAAGACAGGAAAAAGCTGCACTTCTCCTCGTCAGTCTGTGCCCTGTTCTTTGACGCGATTAAATAGCATTCAAAACGCTCCATGAAGCCGTCCCAGGATTCTCCCGCAGACCCAAACGGCGCGAAAGGAGGAAGCGCTGTTGCCATTCTGATGCAAAAGCCAGGGAAAGGAAAGAAGAAACAGAGAAGATTTTTGTTCGCTGCCGGCGTTCCTAACCTGAAAAGTATGATTCAAACGCGGAGGCAAGCTGGTTTGTTCTTCTCTGTGGTCACGGGAATCTCATCCCACCTTCGTCGCCAGTTTTGCATCTTGGAGCGGAAGGAGGAGGACGCGACAAGAAGGTAGTAAAACAGCAACCTTTATTCTAGCAGAGTAAACTATGATTAACCTGGCGTGGTTCGCGCCAAACATTTATACCCCCGGGTTTGAGCAATGAGCCAATGGGGCGTCGAGTGTCTCGGCCAATCAGGGAAGACATTGAACCGGCTCCGCCCGCAAGCCAGTATTCAACACCCCCAGCCAGCTTTGCTGGCTGGGGGGATTCTGGGAGTTGAAGTCCACAGGACTTAAAGTCGCCAAGGTTGAGAAACACTGATTCTAATCCTTCAGTGTTTTATTGTGGGGAAAGCTGCCCGGAGACTCTTGATCAGGTGGGGCAGACCGGATGTCATGAAGAAACAAAACATGGGCCAGATCCCGGGATAGATACAAATCAACCCCCTGGCACACACACACACACACACCAGGCCTGCCTCCCAGCCCCCAAAGCACCCCCCCCCACATCAGCAGAAAGCCAGTTCCTAATCCCTCCCCATCCCCAGAGGAGACCCCAGAAACCTTCTTAAAGAATTCAGAATTCAGGTGTTGCAAACCAGGCACAGGTGGGGAGGGGAGGGTCTACAGGGGCCCGTCTGGCTGGTGACTCAGTTGTAGGAGAGGCCAGTCAAGGGGGGGGGGATGAGGAGGGCCTGGAAGGGGGTGGGGGGTGGTGCAGAGACAAGGGCCGCCTTGTGGGGCCAGTCAAGAAGGCCAGCAAGGTCTCCGATTACAGATAACAGAGTTGGAAGGGACCTTGGCGGTCATCTAGTCCAGTGGTCACCAACTGGTGGTCCACAGAAAAATTATTGGCCTTTTTATATTCAGGATTCAGGAGTTTATTTGTATGCCGCCCTTTTCCCTGGGGGGACTCAGGGCAGCTCACATCCGGAAGGGAAATATTGCACTAAATACTATTTATCTTTTTTTTAAAATCATATTAGTGGCCTGCAGGATTTAAGATTATGAATTTAGTGGTCCCTGAGGTCCAAAAGGTTGGTGACCCCTGATCTAGTCCAATCCCCCCCCCCCCTGAGCAGGAGACCCCACACCACTTCTGACAGTCGAGTGGAAGCCTCCAGGGACGAAGCTCCCCAACTTCCGAAGGGAGCTTCTCTTCCATGGGCTGGTGGCTCTCCCTGTCAGGAAATCCTTGATCCTTGATCAGTTTCCATCTATTATTCTTTGTCTGGCCTTTCACCTCCAGTACACGCTACCTAAACATGACTAAATAAATATACAAACAAACAAAAAACAAAAATTCTGCCTAGACCCACATATATTACCTGACGTGGAGAAACATACGTGGCACCTGGGGAGAGAAAGGGATCTTGTGAGTTTGCCAGGATCTCCCGAGGTTCCTTGGGCAGGAACTGGGCAGGACAGGCTGCGGGCTCAGCCTTCACCTATGGACGTATAAGGACACCACCAACACACACACACACCCCCGAAGGAAAAGGCCGGCCTGTGGCGGAGTTGAACAGGTGGCAAAAGGAGTGGTATAAAGGGGAAGTTAGTCATAATGTTTGCAGCTGGTTTGCATCCCTCCAAGAAAGGGACTCAGTTACTCCCTGTTAAATCCGGGGGTTTCCTGGAGAAGCATTTAAACCAGTGTTTCTCAACCTTGGCCACTTGAAGATGTCTGGACTTCAACTCCCAGAATTCCCCAGCCAGCGAATGCTGGCTGGGGAATTCTGGGAGTTGAAGTCCAGACATCTTCAAAGTGGCCAAGGTTGAGAAACACTGGTTTAAACTGAATAAGAGGGACAGAGATAATAGATTCAGACCATTTCTGCCCCCAGCAATCTGAAACGGATCAGGCTATCAGCACTTCTACCACAAATGTTTGTACCGAACCACGGTTTGCTCTAACCAAACAGGGGGTAAGGAAGCCGGGGAGCTTAAGACACAAGGCAGATTAGGCGGAACGCAAACAAGGGATCAGTCGGTCACAAAGGACTCGGCTGCCTGTACATCAGCACGCAAAGTACGAGGAACAAACTTGAAATCCAAGTAGATGATACGATACCGTGGCCATTACGGAAACTGGGTGGAATGAAGCTAGAAGAATTTACACTGTTTTTAAAAAAAATCCTGGACCCAATAAAAGAAGAGGTGGAGTTGCGGTATATATAAGAAATATTTCCACAAAAATACAGCAGAACAATGAGGAAAACCATCTTGCATGGATTGGGTCAATAGAAAAGGGAGAAAAATATTGCCATAAGGCATTTTTTGGCTCGCGTGCCATAAGGGGGGGAGCGCAGGGGGGGGTCGTGCACGGGCGTGCTGCACCCATAATGCAACGCATGACACCCCCCCAGTTGCATGCCCGCATGAGAGGCGCGACCCCCCCATTTTTGCATGCTTTTTTCACCCTCCCCTGCCCCCCTCCCCCAGGCCCTCCGGAGGCTTCCAGTTTGCCTATAGGGCCGTTTTTTTGTACTCTGGAGGCTTCAGGAAAGCTGAAGACCCCGGGGGTCCTCCAAGGGGTGTGTGGGAGGGTCTTTTCACCCTCCCCAGGCCCCTATAAAACCTCTGGAGCCTGGGAGGGCGAAAAATGGCTTTAAAAAAGGCTATCTATTGATTTTATATGCAACTGAAAGCAGTGACGCACAAATGTTTGTGACCAAACAACATGCTAAATAGAGAGGTAACTGATGATATTTTTTATGTTATATCTATGTTTTTGGTTTTTTTTTAATAAAATGAAACTTTTTATTAAAAAAAAGGCTGAACTCAGCTGGCCAGCGCACGCATGGGCACTGGCCAGCTGACAGGGCAACCCTTCGCGTGCCATGACAAATGGCTCTGCGTGCCATAGGTTTGCCATCCCGGCCATAAGGTAAAGGTGAAGGTTCCCCTCGCACATATTTGCTAGTCGTTCCCGACTCTAGGGGGCGATGGTGCTCATCCCCGTTTCAAAGCCGAAGAGCCACTCTGTTCTACTTGCATTTTTTACGCGCTTTCCAACTGATAGGTTAGCAGAAGCTGGGACAAGTCACGGGAGCTCCCTCCGTTATGCGGCGCTAGGGATTTGAACTGCCGACCTTCCTAATCGACAAACTCGGCATCTTAGCCGCTGAGCCACCCCGTCCCTACAATTGTTGCCGTAGGATTATATTATAAGCCACCCAACCAAACAGAGGAAATAGATGAACTTTTTGCTAGTCAGTTAACTAAGGTATGTAGGAAAAACACCACAATGGGGGAGGCAAACTTTGCACCGAGCGGAAGATCAAACAGATTCCTGAAAAACCTAGCAGACAAATTTTGTCTCCCAAAAGGTAGAGAAGGGAACTAGAGGGTCAGTCATACTGGACTTCATTGTCAACAACAGACTTAATTCTCTCTGATTCTCTCTAACGTTGAAGTCACAGGGATTTTTTGGGGGGCGATGGGACCATGCGATATTGGAATTCAACATGATACAAGCACAAGGAATGGTGGGGGAGGGGGGAGAGGAAATCAAACTAGAGCCTTGGACTTTAAGATTGGATGAGAATCCATGGATGAGAATCCTCAAGGGGAAAACAACCCAAGAAGCTGTTGCCCCCTCCCCCCCGCCTCAAATGGTATGACTGCTGTGTGTTTTTTAAATTATGTATTGTTATGTTCCGTCTTTTTTACTTCTTGTCTGTACCCCCCTCCCCTGATTTGAATTGTGAGCCGCCCTGAGTCCCCCTTGGGGAAAAGGGCGGCATATAAATGTAATCAAATCAAATCAATCAAGCCTGGGAAACTTTGGAAAGTGAGATTATAAAAGCCCAGTCTAGCACAATTCCATAACCTCTCTCAAAAGAAACCAGCATGGCAGCACAAAGGACTCTCTGATAAGCCAAAAGACAAAAGGACAAGTATAAAAAGTGGAAAGAGGAGCACGGAACTAAGGCAGAATATTAGCAAATAACCTGAACCTGCAGGAAAGCTAAGGCTCAAAACGAACTATGGTAAAATATATATATATATATATATCAGAAATAACAGCAGAAAGAAAAGCTTTACAAACATGTAGAAACTGTGAGGACAATTAACCGGTGGAACAGAGGTTGCCTCCAGAAATTGTAGACGCTCCGTCACAGGAGGATTTTAAGAATAGACTAGACAGTCACTTATCTGAAACGGTGCAGGTTCTCCTGCTTGAGCAGCGGGTTGGACTAGAAGACCTCCAAGATCCCTTCTGGCTCTCTTCTATTCTAAAGGGAAAAAAATCAAGGAAACGATCAGTCCATTAATGGGAGAAAATGGCAAGAAGGTGGTGAGAAGCAGCAAAGAGAAAACGAAATAGCTTAACTCACTTTTTGCATCGGTCTTTACACAAAAGAAAAAATAAATACTCCACCTTATTAAAAAAAACCCACCATAAAATGTGGATTAGGAGTACAAGATAAGATAATGGAAAGAGAACACCCAAGAACACCTGAGTTCAAATCGCCAGGTGGCTCAGGTGGATAACACACCCAGGGTTCTTCGGAAGGGATTGGCAGCCGAGATCTCAGAACCGCTGAACGGATCTCTTTCAAAGATCCCGGAGCAACGGGGAACTGCCAGAGGACTGGAAAAGAGCTGGCGTGGTTCCCATCTTCAAAAAAGGGGGGCAAATAGATCCCGGAAACAACAGACCTCCTATCAGCCTGACTTCAACACCTGGGAAGATTCTGGAGAAGATAATCAACAAGTCAGCTAGCAACACCTAGAAGCAAAACAAATAATTAATAATAACCAAAGTAATAGCCAAAAGCCAACATGGGTTTGTCAAAAACAGATCATGCCAGACTAATCTCATTGCACTCTTTGACAAAGGGACGAAATTAGTGGGCCAGCCAAACGCTGTGGACATAATTTACTTCGATTTCAGTAAGGTGTTTGATGAAGGAGATCATATCCTACAACTTGATAAGATAGAAAAATGTGGGGTGAAAGAGCTTCACCGCTGGATGGATTTGTAACTGGGAAAGGAGCAAGAGGTGCCAGCCAAGGGGAGAAGCAACCTGGGATTTTCCCGACGGAAGAATTGATCAGTGGAACGGCTCCCCTCCAGAGGTTGTGGGGGCTCCAACACGGGACAAAAATGTGGACAGCCGCTTGTCTGTAACATTACAGGGCTCTCCTGCTTGAGCAGGGGGTTGGACTAGAAGACCTCCAAGGTCCCTTCCGTGTCTTTTATTCTTTTATTCTGACATTATCCAAAGCACCAAAAGGCAGGGCAGGAAGTAACGGATAGAGGAGCATTAAAGAGCGATTAAAGAAATAAGAAAGGATTTCCCGAGACAGAGGAGGGGGAGAGGGGGAGAGAGAGAGAGGGAGAGGGAGGGAGAGAAAGAGAGATAGAGGGAGAGGGAGAGAGAGGGGGGAGGGAGAGAGATACGGAATAGCCTGTCTCCAGGAATTGTGGTTGCTCCACCGGACTAGACTGGACAACCATTTGACCTGGGTCCCTTCCAGCCCTCGGAGTCTATATTCCAAAATGGGCCATACTGGAGTTAAAGAATATTATTTAGTCTGCAAGCTATAGAGAACCATTTGGTGTTGTGGGGTTAAAGGCCCTGCATTGGAAAACCAGAGGGGGTGAGTTCCAGTTCTGTCTTGGGCACGAAGCCGGCTGGCTAGTCCTCAGGCCGGCCCTTCTCAGGGGAAGGAAATGGCAAAGCGCCATTTCCGAAAAGATTGCTGAGAAACCTTGAAGGAAATTCTCCAAAAAGATCCCAGGAATATGCAAATGAACTTCAGGCTGGGAAATAAAAGCCCGGAATGGAGCGGATGGAAGGGAGGCTCCAGAGACCGTCCGGCACCCCCCTTCGCTCAGAGACGCCGGCTGGCTGTGCCTGGGAACCCAGAACCCCCCTCGGCCACCTGGAGCGGAGCTCCTTCTAGCCCAAATGGGCCTTTCAAGGGGTGCGTGGGGAGGGCGCCCCACAGAAGACGGGGCCAGGAACCCCTGAAACAAGGCGGGAAATTAAAGCAGAGGGAAGACCCGGATGGAGACAAGCGCTCAGGAGGTGATTGTAAGTCTGGGCAGGCTGCCAAAGGATATGACTAGAGATAACAGCAGGTCCTGAAAACACCCAAGGAATCAGGCTGAAAATATCAGAACTCGGGTTTCCCTGCCGATTGGGGTTGGGGAAGAGAGGAAGGCAGAACTCGGGGCCATCGCTTCAACCAAACCATGCAACTGTAGGAGCTTCAAAGGAACATCGAGTATAGGAAGGCCTGGAGTTTCCTCCCCAGTCTGCTTGCAAGCCAGGAACGGTCAAGCTGGCTCTCGCCTGCCTCTTGCCTTCCTTAATGAAAGAAATTCCGCTTTCTGGCAGCTGGCTTCCGTCTCCATTCCTCCTCAGCGCCTGCCTCCCAGCTGGAGAACAAGCTCAGGAAACGTTCTTCCCAGCAGCAGCCCACCCTGCACTAGAGAGCCAAAGGCACGGGGAGCCCCCCCAGTTGGCGGATGTTGAGATCCATTACCAGTTCTGTGTATAGGGCGGCTATATGGCTGTCTGGAAAACACAGGCCCAGAGATGGATGCTAACAAAAACATTCTTGTTAGCAATAAAAAGTTTTCCTGTTAATTAGCGTACCACTCTGTACCAGTTTATTTAGCAGGTAGCACCTCAAAGGAATGCAGGAATGTGAGCTGCTAGCTTTCCCCCACTCCCCCTATCTCTTCACTTCCCTCCCTTCTCATCTATCCATCTTCTCCTGCCCAAGGACAAGCAGCCCCCTTTTTTCTTATCCTCTTTTGCCCAGAGACGAAGCCTTTTGCCACGCTGCATTATTATTATTATTGGATTATTTAGTCATTTGCCTTTTGATGTAATTTGTACACACCTTCTCTTTGTTTGGAACTAATAAGAAGGGCCCCCCGGGCATCGCTCGGGGCCAGCCAGTGAAGCTCATCCCAAGAGAGATTTGTCCGGTGTCTTTCTTCTCATTCGGCTACAAACATGAGCGGCCCATCAGAAGCGTATAAAAGCCGCAGGCGGATGGCTCCCGAGCTCTCTGGGGTTGCAAGGAAAGGCCGAGGCTCTCCCATGTTCAGGAGCAGTCTACCTCTGAACTGCTTGGAGATAACTGGCACGGCAGGAGAGAGGGTGGCTTTCCTGGAGAGAGTCCCAGGGCTTCAGGGTGGGTGGTATCTTCAAACACATCTGGCTAGTATTTCTCAACCTGGCTTAACTTTAATATGCAAGAATTCCCCAGCTGGAGAATTCTGGGAGTTGAAGTCCACCTATCTTAAAGTTTAAGCCAGGTTGCAAAAGTGGCTCAAGGAAAACCACCAGGTAGACAGAACTCCACCCCATAGCCAAGAGCCCACTCTCCCCCCCCCCTGTCTTGAGAAAGATTCTTAGGGGCCCCGGCCACCCCTTATCTGCAGGACAAGCCTTGGGGCTCCAGATCAGAATTCCCCACTGAAGACCTCAGGAATCCTGTGTGTGCGCACACACACACACACACACACACACACCCCTCTGCCACCTACTACTTGTTTGTGTGTTTCACTACTGTATGATTACTGTCTGCATTGAACTCTGGGGAGGGGGGAGGGGGGAGGGGAGGGGGAATGCTTGGGGTATCTCCCCGAGACGCTGCTTCAAGGTTTGCCCAGCAGGGAGAAGAAGGCAGCTGCATACCAGCCTATGCTTGAAGGGACCGTTCTGAAAACATCTGGCTTCAGACGGATGAAGATGCTTAAAGATAAATCAGCTAAATGTTGGAAATGTCACCAGACACCAGGCTAGTACTAGCAATAGCAACAGCAGTTAGACTTATATACCGCTTCATAGGGCTTTCAGCCCTCTCTAAGCGGTTTACAGAGTCAGCATATTGCTCCCAACAACAATCCGGGTCCTCATTTCACCCAGATAGATAGATAGATAGATAGCTAGATAGATAGATAGATAGATGATTGATAGATAGATAGATAGATAGATAGATAGATAGATAGATAGATAGATAGCAATAGCAGTTAGACTTATATGCCGCTTCATAGGGCTTTCAGCCCTCTCTAAGCGGTTTACAGAGTCAGCATATTGCGCCCACAGTCTGGGTCCTCATTTCACCCACCTCGGAAGGATGGAATGCTGAGTCAACCCTGAGGGTGAGATTTGAACCGCTGAACTGCAGATAACGGTCAGCTGAAGTAGCCTGCAGTGCTGCATTTAACCACTGCGCCACCTCAGCTCTTTTTAGATGTGGACCTGCGCAGAAGCAAAAAATATTGGTCTAAAATACATACTGAATGTGGCTGGAAAAAATGCTACAACAACATATTGACTTAAAAGCTTGAAATATTTTTGCTGGGGAATTTTACTAGAAAATTTTAGTAAAGAAAATGTATATTTGCTTATTCAAGTTATAACAGCAGCTAGGATTCTATTTGCACAAAATTGGAGAAGTGAAGAGATTCCCTACAGAGGAGAATAAGAAAATATTAGAATGGGCAGAAATGAACAGATTGACATTGGCTATCAAAGAGGAAAAAAAATGAGAAAATTGAGAAAATGCAGAAGGAAGTTACTCATAAAATAATGGAATGTGCTGAAATGAGCAAATTGACAATGGTTAGATAAAAAAACATGGAAATGAAAGATACTAGATCAGTGTTTCTCAACCTTGGCCACTTGAAGATGTCCGGACTTCAACTCCCAGAATTCCCCAGCCAGCATTCGCTGGCTGGGGAATTCTGGGAGTTAAAGTCCGGACATCTTCAAGTGGCCAAGGTTGAGAAACACTGCACTACATAATGTTATTAATACAAGAGTAATAGAATGATATTGAATATAACATAAAGATATATTATTATTATTATTGGATAGATTGACGATGATGTAATGAATTATAAATGAACCCAATATTTAGTATATCTCGTTTAAAATGAAGGAATAATAGTGATAGTCAAACAAATGAGGTATAAGGATAATAATGTATACAAACATATTCTCTTTGATAACATGTGATTTTATATAAATTGCGAGTGACGGAAAAGATGCACAAAAACCTTGTGGCCAATCGACACACTGAATGTGATGGAGGATGGTTTTATGTTTTGTCTCTCCCTTGTCTATGTCTGTCTAAAAATAAAAGCCTTTGGAAATTAAAAACAAAAAGTTTCCATCCATTGTTCCTGGCCTTCAGGTGCCTTGGCAAATAGTTTGACTCCTTCCTCTCTGAGGACCCACCGGAGGCTCTCTGGAGGGCCCCCAGGACTGCAAACCGCAGCGGTGCCAGCCTCCCCCTTCAGTGGTCAGCCGCCTGAAGCGTGCCCTGCATCTCTGGCCTGGCATGGTGGGCACACTCAGTGCCCGGGGAGCCTTCTGGAAGGAAGGCTTTGATGTAGGCAGGGAGGCTCTCTGCTTGGCTGGCCGGTGTGCAGCACACAACAACAACAGTGGCGTGTGTTGTTTCTTTATCCCCAGATGCTTCCCGCAGGGTTTTCACCCCTGAGTCACAGATTTCCACACAGATGTAGAGATTGTGTACGTGCAACACAACCCTCCCTAACTAACTATGTATTGTTTTTGTGTCGTTGTTAACTGTCTGTATCCCCCTTCCCTTGAGTTGTGAGCCGCCCTGAATCCCTTTAGGAAAAAGGGCGGCATACAAATGAAATAAAACTCAAACCCAAACTCCCCTCCTGCTTGTCTTCGGAACAAACCACAAACTTCCAGGATTGTGTTCCAATCGCCAGTTTTGTCCCCGAGGCTTCCAGGAGCACCAGCCACATCCTGCGCCCTGGGGGGAAGGCATGGGACAGCCCCCCCCCTCCTTAATTCTCCCTGCTGCCCCTCCTGCTTCTTTCCCCACCAGCCCCCCCTTCTCAAAACCCCCAACTTCGTCCCTCCCGAGACGCATTGCCCGGGGAAGGTGCTCCTCGTCCTCCCTCCCTCCCCTCCTCTGATCCAAAATGCCTTAAGGAAGGCGGTCTTGGGGAGGCAGCCCCCCCCCTCCAGAGGCCCTTCCCACAACCAGCACAAAGTCCCCAGCTTTCCCCCAAGGAGCCGCCTCTCCAGCCAGCAGCTAAGCCCCGGATCCTGGCGTTCTGCAGCCCCTCCGGCCCTCCCATTTCTTCTAAGGTGAACCCAGCCACCCTCCCCCCACCCCTTCCTGGAAACTGACCATCAGGGGCACCCTTGGCATCCCGTCTGATCTGCAGATGGCCGGTTTGGTTCCTCTCAGCCCTCCGTTCCAGCCACTTTCCCTCTTGGGCACCTCCAGGGGATTCCTGGGAGCTCCAGGAAGGCTGTGAGTCACCTCCACGGGAAGCCCCTGGAAGGGACGGTGGAGGGACCGGCTCCTCTCCTCCTCTTCCTCCACAGCTCTTTCTTCCTGCTCCTCCTTTCCCCAAATCCTTCCGGGCGGAGGGGCACAACTGGCTGCGAGTTCACTTTAGTTGCGTAAAATAGTTTTCAAAGTATTTTAATTCTTGCCATTCACAATTCATTCTGTGCCTCCTTCGGCATCCTTTCCGGAATGATTCCCTCCCACTCCCACTCGGTGGGGAGTTGTGGAAGGTCCCCTCCTGCCTTGAGCCAAGCCCCCTCTCCTCCCCCAGGGGTCTCAGGGTGGGCAGACCCTCCATGTCCCCCAGCGTTGCAGGCATGGATCTCCTGTCCCAATTAGCCAGAACCCCTGAATCGGACTCTGCCTCCCGGCTATCCCTTGGGAGCCCATCGCCAGGTGTGCAGGCCAGGCTGCAGCTCCGTGGAAGTGGCATAGCCCTTGTGGGCGTCAAGAAGCAGATGAGACCCCACAAAAGCTCCGGCTTCCTCAGCGGAGATGCCGCACAACCGAGGGGCTAAGGAGGCAACCAACCCCCCTCCCTTGAGGACCCACTGCCCCACATTGCTCCCCCACCTCACAGGAATCCTGACCCGACCCCCTCCCGCCCCCCCACTGAAAAGGAAGTTGTGGGAGGCTGGGCATTCCCCAAGCGCAGAAGCCCCACTGACTTCACGGGAAAGGGAGGAGGGCGAGGAGGGTCCAAGGACAAGGGAAGGTGGAAGCACTGTGGCCGAAAGAGGACAGGAGGCAGGGATGGCGGCTCAGGGATGAGAAAGCCCCGGATCAGGAAACCCACAGGCTTCCCAGAGAGCCATGAGCCTCCCCCCTCCCCCCCCACTGCTCTCCCTCCGAGACAACGAGGGTCCCGGACAGAGAAGGAAGCCCAGAGGTGGCCCAGCCGAGGCCTCCCCCGCTCCTGCCTCCTGGGCCCCATGGTGAGCCAAGAGCCAAGGTGGCACAGTGGTTAAATGCAGCACTGCAGGCTACTGCTAGATCAGCAGGTCAGCGGTTCAAATCTCACCGGCTCAGGGTTGACTCAGCCTTCCATCCTTCCGAGGTGGGTAAAATGAGGACCCAGATTGTTGGGGGCAATATGCTGACTCTCTGTAAACCGCTTAGAGAGGCCTGAAAGGCCTATGAAGCAGTATATAAGTCTAACTGCTATTGCTTTTGCTATGGCAGCCCCCAAGCCGGGAATAAGAGAGTTGGAAGGGACCCTGGAGGTCTTCTAGTCCAACCCGCTGCTCGGGCAGGAGACCCTGCGCCACGCCAGGCGAATGGCTGTCCAGGCTCTTCTTAAAACCTTCCAAAGGAATGTGCTGAAATGAATAAATGGACATTTGAAATCAGAGAACAAGAGGATGAACAATTTTATAAGATTTGGGACTTGTTTTATCAATGGATACAATTACCATAATCTTGAATTGTAATAATAGAATGCGATAGGAGAGATATTATACATATTACTTTTATATAGATTTTATAGGTTTATAACAATGGAGCCGATGGACAGAGAATGGAAGGAGTTAGCTTCCTCCCATAATTGGGGCATACCAGGGGTTGTGACTTTGAATATATACCTTTCTCCCTGGCTCAGCTGATAATGGATCAGAGCCTGTGGTTTAGTGGTTAACACATCTGCCTAATATGCAATACAGCCCAGGTTCGAATCCTAGTAAGGGACTGGCTAGCTGATGAGAGCTAAATAGCTTGAAATAGATCTATACTAGTCTCCATTTATTTATTTATCAGCACAAATACTACATACATACATACATACATACATACATACATACGAATGAATGAATGAATTGAATATATAGATTCTATAGAGTTATAACAAAGTAGTGGAATATTGGTATATATATGAATTGAATATTTTGAATATTCTGTTTAAAATGAATAAGTGTAGTTTGAATATATGAGATACAATGATAGAGATGTATTTATATACACTTGATAGATATTTTATGATTTTACATATAATTGAAAGTAATGATACACAAATATAAAATGTTGATGAACCTTTTTTTTTCTTTTTATATATACTGCAAGAAATACCAGAATAAGACAGTTGATACCATAAAGATATGTTATTACTAAATAGAAATACAATGATGTAACAGATAATTAGCATACATATGTATTTAATATTTAGAATTCTCGTGTTTAAAAGGAGGGGATTGTGAGAGTAAACGGAATATATGATTTACAATGATAATCAATGTATTAACGTACATTGGGTTGAAAACTACTGATTTTATATATAACTGAAAGCGGTGATGCACAAATGTTTGTGACCAAATGACATGCTAAATAGATATGTAATTGATGAAATTTTGTATGTTATATGTATGTTTTTGCTTGTTTTAAAAAAATAAAAAAAACTTCCAGGGATAGAGCACCTACAAGGTCTGGTGGCAGGAGGTTCCACTGGTTAACTGTTCTCACTGTAAGGAAATTCCTCCTTTTTTTTAGGTTGGTTCTCTCCTTGATTAATCAATTAGAATAGAGTTGGAAGGGACCTTGGAGGTCTTCTAGTCCACCCCTCTGCTCAAACCATCCCAGAGCCAGGCAAATGGCTGCCCAGCCTCTTCCGGGGGGGGGGGGGGAAGGTAGCAGCCTTCCAGTATTTGAGGAGCCTCCACAAAGAAGAAGTGGGGGGGTGGGGTCAGCCTATTTTGCAAAGCCCCAGAAAGCAGAAGGAGAAGCAACAGGTGGAAGCTGATCAAGGGGAGAAGAAACGGTGGAGAAACTTCCTAACAGTGAGGACAATTCATATTGGAATTACTTCCCTTCAGAAGTTGTGGGAGGCTTTCAAGACCGGGCTGCCATTTGTCAGAAATGGTTTAGGGTCTCGTGCTTAGACGGGGGGGGGGGTTGGACTAGATGACCTCCAAGGTCCCTTCCAGCTCTGTTATTCTGCATTCTATCTTAAAGCCTAAGGAGGAGCCCAAGACAGAGAGATCCCTTTGGCATTTGCCCCTTGTGAAGGAGGGAGCTTCTCCTTCAGGCTCCCCAACTCCACAGCCAGCTGTCTTTCCTCAGCCCCCCCCCCTTCAAAGAGCCAGAAGGGACCTCATAGGTCGGGAGGTCTCCAGCCTTGGCAACTTTAAGCCTGGCAGACTTCAATTCCCAGAATTCCCCAGCCAGCAAAGCTGGGAGTTGAAGCAAAGCTGGCTGGGGAATTCTGGGAGTTGAAGTCCGCCAGGCTTAAAGTTGCCAAGGCTGGAGACCCCTGTCATCGGCTGAGTGCAGGGTCCAGTGAAGCCCTTTGCACCAATGACCTTCCAGCCTCTCTTAGAAGACCTCTGGGGAGGGGGGACCAAGCTCCTTCACAGCAGGCCCATTCCTGGGGGGGGGGAGGGGGGAGACAGCTCTGATCTCAGCAGTTTGAGCAGTGTGTGTGTGTGTGTGTGTGTGTGTGTGTGTTCCTGCCTTCTTCAACCTGCAACATTCTGGAGTTGCCCTGCTGTCATGGATGGGGAGCCAAGAGCACCCCGCTTTCTGGGGTCCTCTGCCCACCCCACCCCTGTGCAGGTTCCTTGGGTGCTCTCCCTGAATGGGTGGGTGGGGGGGGGGCTGTTCAGGGACACTGGTCACAACATATGGACAGATTTAACCATAGTTTCAGTTGGGGGAATGTGACCACCGGGGCCAAGGGATGCCAGGGACTTTCCTGGTGACAAATCAGCCATCGAGGGACACATAGAGGTCAACAACACCTGCAGACTCTGCAAAAGAGAGAGGAAGGGCCCAGCCCCCCCCCACCAGCACTCAGCACCCAGATCGGCAGAGATTAACTCCAATCAAGGAAACTGAGGAAGAGCCATCAGCAAGCAAGCCAATCAAAGGATCTGCAGGGCAGCCCCCTCAAGAGACAGGCAGGACCCCAGAATATAAACTGATAGCAAACCCCACCCCTTACCAGCACGGATGATGTTGCCTAGTTGGGTCATGAAACGTCAGCAAGAGCTCAGAGAGCCCCAAGGACCCCCCCCCCATTCAACCCTGAGCTACAAATATTCTCCATTATTGGTAGAAGATTACTAGTCCTTTTCCAACGCCAAGAACTCCAGAAATCAAAAACCAAGATGATTAGGAGGCTAAACATACAAAGCTGGAGGCTGAAACATACGACGGACGGTTGCAGGAACCGGGCATGGCTGGTCCAGTGAAGAGAAGGACCAGGGGAGACATAAGAGCAGCCTTCCGATACTTGAGGGGCTGCCCCAGAGAGGAGTCAGGGGGTTGAGCTCTTCTCCAAAGCCCCCGAAGGCCAGAGAAGGAAGAATGGATGGGAACGGACCAAGGAGAGATTCGACCTGGAAATAAGGAGGAATTTTCTGCCAGTGAGAACCATCAACCCATGGAAGAGAAGTTGCCTTCGGAAGTTGTTGGAGCTTCATCCATGGGAGCGACTGGACAGCTATCAGTCAGAAATGGTGTAGACTTTGGGAGAGGGGGTTGGACTAGATGACCTACAAGGTCCCTTCCGACTCTGTTAATCTGTTAAATATTCTCTTTCATGATGGAAAAATTAAAATAATAATTTAAAAAAATCTGTCAACTCTTCTCCAAACCCCCCTTTTCTCTTTGCCTCTCCTTTCTTCCCCCTCCCCTCCCCTACACACTGTGACTGTCATAAATATGAATCTGTTGCCAAGCGTCTGAATTTTTATCACGTGATCATGGGCAATCTGCAATGGTCGTAAGTGTAAGTCACTTTTTCAGTGCCCTTATAACTTTGAACGATCACTAAACAGATGGTTGTAAGTCGAGGACTATCTGTACTATTAAAAAAAATACATTTTCCTTTCTTCAAACACCCCCCAGCCTTGCTCCACAGGGGTCCCCCAATCAGCTCCTTCGGACTTCTGCCCCTCCTCCACCCCAAAAGGCCTCAGGATCTCTGGCCTTCTATGGTTCAGGCAGCCCCCAAAGCCCCCCCAGAAAGCTTGGCCTCTTCGGCCAAAGCCCCCCCCCCCCCATACCTCTTCCAGCCCGTCCACGTCGCGGAGCGCCGGGGTGCCCCGTCCTTGATTCAGGCGGGCGTCACTGACCGGGACCACAAAGCCCCTCTGGCCGGTGGCAGCTGCGGGACCGGAATGGCTCTCGGGGCGTCTGGGGCGGAGCACACGCGGGAGCCCGGCGCTGCCCTCCGGCGGGGCTCCTCTTGTGGGCTCGGTGACTATTCGCCACGGCCAACTCCCCGCAAGGCAAGTGGCGGCGGGACCAGAGGGAGAACCTCCAAGAAACGGTGGGAAGGAAGGAAGGGGGGGGGGGAGAGGGACGGAAGGGAAGGGAAGGGCGAAAGGGAAAACGAATTTTATTTCGGTTAAACCGTCAAATAGACGCGTTAAATGTGTCCCACCGCCAGTTGCCCGTAACAAGTTGTCCGGTTCCCGCCTTGTGAGGCCGGGCCTCCCACCTACCCCCCGCCCGCCCGCCCCGGCGCCTCCCTCCGGGCCGACGGCCGAGCGCTTCTTAAGGCGCCGCCGAGTGCGCGACGCCCGCAGCCTCCGATCCGGCGCCCCGCTCTCCTCCGCTTGGGAAGCCGCGCGGCTCCGGACGCAGCGCTCGCCTTCCGCCCTCGGGAGGCTCCGGAGTCGGGAAGGGAAGCGTCCACCGCCTCCTGCTCGCTTCCCCGGCGCGCTCTGCCCGTTCTCCGGCTCCCTTCTCGCCTCCTCCGCTTCAGGTGATCCTCCCGGAGATCTTGTCTTCAACGGATTCAATGGAAATCCGCTGCGCAGATCAACGGGGCAGCTGCTGGGATCCTCCGCCGGTTGCTTCCACGATTTTATTCTCCTGGCTGTTTGTCCACCCGACCGTCTCTCGTCTTTATTAACTACCTACGATCTGTCTGTCTGTCTGTCTGTCTGATCTGTATTAACTACGTGGGTTGGTCTGTCTGTGTCTCATCTATCTTTCACCTATTGGTCTCATCTTCAGGACGGTCTCTATTCTCCCTCCTTCCCTCTGAATGTCCACTTCCTTCTGCTGACTCCTCCGTCGGCCTTTCTTGTCCGGCCCCAATTCTGGGATTTCTCCCCCCTGTGGAGGCTTCCTCCTCCTCCTCCTCCTCCTCCTCCTCTCTCCCTGCCCAAAACTCAGCTCCCTTCACAAGTTTGCCCATTCGGAAGGGAAAACTCCCGTCAAACCCTCTGCCCCGTTTCTCCCTCTGCCTTAACGGGGAGGGAGGAGGAGAAGGACCGTCTTCCTCCCGGGGGCTGCTCAGAGCTGGGCTGAATTCTGGCACCCACCCCCACACACTTTATCCCGCTTTCTCCCTCCAGGCGAGGCTGCCTTCTCTGGCCCGCTGCTGCCCACCGCCCGCCCGCAGGGAGAGGAAGAGGAGGGGAGCGGGATGGAGGCCCCTGCCGCAGGTGAGCTGGCCGCCTTCCACAAGGAGCTGCGGACCTTCAGCCTCTGGGACTACGGCGTCTTCGGCCTGATGCTGCTGGTCTCCACGGGCATCGGGCTCTTCCACGCACTGTCCAGGGGAGGCCAGAAGACCCCCGAGGACTTCTTCACGGGCAGCCGGGCCATGTCGGCCCTGCCGGTGGGCCTCTCCCTCTCGGCCAGCTTCATGTCGGCCATCCAGGTGCTGGGCGTCCCGCCGAGGCCTACCGCTACGGCATGAAGTTCCTCTGGATGTGCCTGGGACAGATGCTCAACTCCCTGCTCACCGCCTACCTCTTCCTGCCCGTCTTCTACCGCCTGGGGCTCACCAGCACCTACGAGGTAGGGCGCGGGGTGGGGTGGGGTGGGGGAGGTCCAGCAGGGAATGGTTGGGGGGCTGGGGAGGGTTCAAATCCGACGCCCATCTCTGAATATTTGTTAAATTTATTTTGCACTCCTCTGGCCACTTACAATCTGATAAGATACTGCATTAAAATCAACAAAGAAGTAGGAGAGAGAGGGACTGGAAGTGGAGGGTCTTCCAATCTGGCCACCCTCTCCAGAATGAAGCCCCAGGCCAGTTTCCCTTCCTCTTGTGGAGGGGGATTTTTGTGAAGTCAGCTGGATGCTGACCCCCTTAAATTGAAACCCCACTTCCTCCCCCTCCCTTTGGATTCAGGCTTCCCTTTCTTTGGGGTGACCCCTTCCTTTTGGGTCCTGGCACCCCAGACAGCCCTTTCTCTTCCCAGCCTGGTTCCCTTTGTCCTTCTCTCCTCCTGGGCAGAGGGACCCAGCCAGGCTGCCTCTGGGTGGGTGGGGGCCTTCCACCCTTCTTTCCCTGGGCCCCCAGGCTGTCCAAACCCCTCCCAGTGGAGCCTAAACAGAAAAAAAGCTTCCAGCATCACCGATTTATTCAGCTT
>NW_028261485.1:0-28897 GCF_051295495.1 Thamnophis sirtalis
CATTCCTGGGAATAGTTGGGCCAATGCGAGGAGTCCTAGATCTTTCAGCAGTTTGTTTAGTGAAAAGCGGCATGGGAAAAAGGGACCCTTTCCCACACTTACGACCATGGCAGCATCCCCAGGGTCACCTGATCTGCATTCCGACGCTTGGCAACTGGTTCATATTTATGACAGTTGTTGCAGTCTCCAAAAGGTCACCCGTTTGCGACCTTCTGACAAGTAAGGTTCAGTAGGGAAGCCGGATTACATCAACTGCAGTAATTTGCTGAATGACTGTGGCAAGAAAGGTCGTAAAACGGGGCACGACTCACTTAACGACACAAATGTTTGGTTCAATTGTGGTTGTAATTCGAGGACTACCTGGATACTGTCCTAGTGGGCCATCTCAAACTCAGATGAGGCATTTTCTCCTTCCCCTCCCCTTCCTCCTCTTCTCTCTCCTATCCTTTCCTCCTCCCCTTCTCCCCTCTTTCTCCTCTCCTTCTCCCCCTCCCTTCCTCCTCCCCCTCCTCTTCCTCTTTCTTCTTCTCCTCTTCTTCCTCCTCCCCCTCCTCTTCTTCCTCCGCCTCTTCCTCCCCTCCTCTTCCTCCTCTGCTTCCTCCTCCCCTTCTTCCCCCTCTTCCTCCTCTTCCTTCCCCTCCCTCCCCTTCCTTCTCCCCCTCCTCTTCCTCTTTCTTCTTCTCCTCTTCTTCCTCCTTCCCCTCCTCTTCTTCCTCGCCTCTTCCTTCCCCCTTCCCTTCCTCCTTCCCCTCCTCTTCTTCCTCCACCTCTTCCTCCCCTCCTCTTCCTCCTCCTCTTCCTCCTCTCTACCCTCTTCCCCCTCTCCTTCCCCCTCTTCCTCCTCTTCCTTCTCCTCCTCCCCTTCCTTCTCCCCCTCCTCTTCCTCTTCCTTCTTCTCCTCTTCTTCCTCCTCCTCCTCTTCCTTCTCCTCCCCCCCTTCCTCCCCCTCCTCCTCCCCTCCTCCGAAGAAGTTGATCTGCGTGCACCATCTTCTGTATGCAGAGGCCTCTTCTCTCTCTGGCTGCTCAAGGGGCTATTAAGCCAGGGGGTGGTTCTTGATCTGGGAGATAATAGCTTCGATTTCCCCCTTTTTTCTTCCTTGCAGCAGCTGGTAAATGGGCCCAGCTTTGTCTGGAGGAGCTGCACAAAAGCCTCCAGACCGTTTCCTTCCCGCCTGCCTCTCCTGCGCCCAGACCCCCCCCCCACTCCCCCCCCTGAAAAAAAAAAAGGAACCCGAGGAGTTCTTTCCCTTTCTTTCTTTTTTCAAAATTGTCGCATTATCTGGAGTGTCTGAGGCTTTCGTCTTTTTCCTGTCAATGAGGCATGTGAAGTGGGCTTTTAAGACGGAGCTGCGCGAATAGTTTCGGCAATTGGGCGACCGGGAGGAAGGCTGGTGCAAAACAAGGGGGTGGGGGTGGGGAGAAGGTTTTAGGATGTTGCCATGGGGGGGTGGAATGAACCACAGGGGCCTTTCCCCACCTTCAACACCTGCCCCTGGCCATCCCATCATGGGATCTGAGGAGGGTGGACTGTTTTCTTCACCGTTGGGTTCTCCAGGGTGTGGATGGGTCTGGTCTGGAGACAGTTCTTCTGCCCTACCTTCAGGATTTGATCTGGAGCACAAGTCACCCTTAAATGCAGATGACAGAATAACAGAGATGGGTGGGACCTTGGAGGTCTTCTTCAGGAGACCCTACAGCAGAGATCTTCAAACTTGGCAACTTTTAACACTTGTGGATTTCACCTCCCAGAATTCTCCAGCCAGCATAATTTACTCTCTTGCAATCCCTTCCTCTGCAAACTCTCCACTTCTATCAGAGGTCTTCAAACTTGGCAACTTTAAGACTTGTGGACTTCAACTCCCAGAATTCTCCAGCCAGCATAACTTACTCTCTTGTAATCCCTTCCTCTGCAACCTCTCCACTTAGATCAGAGGTCTTCAAACTTTGCAACTTTAAGACTTGTGGACTTCAACTCCCAGAATCCTCCAGCCAGCATAACTGACTCTCTTGCAATCCCTTCCTCTGCAGCCTCTCCACTTAGACCAGAAGTCTTCAAACTTGGCAACTTTAAGACTCGTGGACTTCAACTCCCAGAATTCTCCAAGCCAGCATAATTTACTCTCTTGCAATCCCTTCCTCTGCAATCTCTCCACTTAGTCAGAGGTCTTCAAACTTGGCAACTTTAAGACTTGTGGACTTCAACTCCCAGAATTCTCCAGCCAGCATAATTTACTCTCTTGCAACCCCTTCCTCTGCAATCTCTCCACTTAGTCCAGAGGTCTTCAAACTTGGCAACTTTAAGACTTGTGGACTTCAACTCCCAGAATTCTCCAAGCCAGCATAATTTACTCTCTTGCAATCCCTTCCTCTGCAATCTCTCCACTTAGTCCAGAGGTCTTCAAACTTGGCAACTTTAAGACTTGTGGACTTCAACTCCCAGAATTCTCCAGCCAGCATAACTTACTCTCTTGCAACCCCTTCCTCTGCAATCTCTCCACTTAGACCAGAGGTCTTCAAACTTGGCAACTTTAAGACTTGTGGACTTCAACTCCCAGAATTCTCCAAGCCAGCATAATTTACTCTCTTGCAATCCCTTCCTCTGCAATCTCTCCACTTAGTCCAGAGGTCTTCAAACTTGGCAACTTTAAGACTCGTGGACTTCAACTCCCAGAATTCTCCAAGCCAGCATAATTTACTCTCTTGTAATCCCTTCCTCTGCAATCTCTCCACTTCGATCAGAGGTCTTCAAACTTGGCAACTTTAAGACTTGTGGACTTCAACTCCCAGAATTCTCCAGCCAGCATAACTTACTCTCTTGTAATCCCTTCCTCTGCAATCTCTCCACTTAGATCAGAGGTCTTCAAACTTGGCAACTTTAGGACTTGTGGACTTCAACTCCCAGAATTCTCCAGCCAGCATAATTTACTCTCTTGTAATCCCTTCCTCTGCAATCTCTCCACTTAGATCAGAGGTCTCCAAACTTGGCAACTTTAGGACTTGTGGACTTCAACTCCCAGAATTCTCCAGCCAGCATAACTTACTCTCTTGTAATCCCTTCCTCTGCAATCTCTCCACTTCGATCAGAGGTCTCCAAACTTGGCCACTTTAAGACTTCTGGACGTCAACTCCAGAATTCTCCATCCAGCATAACTTACTCTCTTGCAATCCCTTCCTCTGCAATCTCTCCACTTCAATCAGAGGTCTCCAAACTTTGCAACTTTAAGACTTGTGGACTTCAACTTCCAAAATTCTCCAGCCAGCTGTTTCCTACCTAAAAACACATCTCTCCATTTCTTACCCCGGGGAAATATAATATTCTGCCTTTTCAATATTTCCCAGGATATTTCATTTTTCTAGGAGGGGATGGAGGGAGGGGGTGTGTGCTAACTTCCTCCAATATCATCATGATTCCCGGGCTGGCTCAGGGGCCACCCCAGGCCTGATTGATAGAAATAAGCCTTCTCCTCGTCACCTCCCGTGCGACTTCCGCTTTCTGCTGCTACTTCTCCGTAGTGCAGATCTTCCGCTCCCACTTGGGGCCTGCCTGCGTTTCCAGTTGGATTTAGCAGCCTTGATAGATGTCTTCATTTGAATTAATCAAAGGTCAGGCGCAGACAGAAATCTTCGCCGAGCATCTTCGCGTTAGTAATGAACCTGCGAGGTGGCGTCTTGCTCCCTTGTGGGTTGGTGAATCTTCCCTGTCTTGGCCGGTGAAGCAGGGAAACTCCTGTCTCCGCTCCAAATTATAGACTTCCAGGAGCTAAAAACTTTGGGAGGAAGAGGAGTGGGCAAGCACTCCGCACACACTCCGAACGGACTTTTGCTGGCGGGGTGATGTCTCTGCTTTTTAGTATGCAGCATAGCAATAGCGATAGCAGTTAGGCTTATATAGCGCTTCATAGGGCTTTCAGCCCTCTCTAAGCGGTTTACAGAGTCAGCATATCGCCCCCAACAACAGTCCTCATTTTACCCACCTCGGAAGGATGGAAGGCTGAGTCAACTTTGAGCCGGTGAGATTTGAACAGCCGAACTGCAGAACTGCAGTCAGCTGAAGTAGCCTGCAGTGCTGCATTTAACCAATGCGCCACCTCGGCTCTTGTATGACACCAGACAGAGCGTTGGGCAACTCAGGAGAAGCAGCCCAAGTTCGTAAGATGTGGAGAGACCCCACCCACAGAAGTGCCAAGAGTGGGACACGACTGAATGGAGAACATCACCATCATCACCATCACCATCACCATCATCAGATAGCATTCGTGCAGGCGTTTGAAGACAGCCCTTGGGTCCTCTGCAGCCTTCCCTTCTGCAGGCTATGCCTACCCCACCCCCTCAACCCTTTCCCATAGATTTTTCCCTTTCAGTTGAAAAGAGCAGAGTAGAGCGTTGTGGGCCTTGCCAAACTCTTTTCTACAGATCCAGGATGAGAGAAGCAGCTTCCCAAGCTGGTTTCTTCCACCAATTCTTCGGCACCGCCAGGTGGTTCGATTAATGGGGAGAGTTCAAAGAAACTTGTCCTGTCCTCATTTGCTCTTGCACTTTGGGGGAAAAAAAACTCGGCCTACCTGCCAGCTCTCTTCTTTCTCTCTCTCTCTCTGTCTCTCTCTGACGCTGCATCTCTAAAAACAACATTATCCAACATCCTCTGAAGGCAGAACGTTGCTTCTTAGCGATGGATGGAAACTCATCAAGACAGAACAAATTAAGGAGAAATTTCCTGACAATATGGAACAATTAATCAGTGGAACGGCTTTTGCCCGCTGGAAGTTGTAGGAGCTTCGTTGCTGGAAGTTTTCAAGAAGAGATTGTTTTTGTTGTTCTTAGTTGCGGAGTTGTGTCCGACCCATTGCGACCCCGTGGACCACGTTCCTCCAGGCCTTCCTGTCCTCTCCCATCCTCTGGAGTCCATTCAAGCTCACGCCGGCTGCTTCGGTGACTCCATACAGCCTCCTCCTTCTCTGCCGTCCCCTTCTTCTTCTTTTGCCCTCCGTCTTTCCCAGCATGAGGCTCTTCTCCAGGGAGTCCTTCTTCCTTCTCATTAGGTGGCCAAAGGATTTGAGGTTCCTCTTCAGGATCTGGCCTTCTAATAAAAGAGAAGGTGTGTAGCTCAGGGTTGAAACGAGTGGTCCTTGGGGTTCTCTGAGCTGCGTTGGTTTCTTGGAGGGGCTTCATGACCCAACTAGGGAACTTCATCAGTGTTAGAAGGGAGTGAGTTTGTGGGGAGGAGGGAGAGGAGGATGATAAGGACAATTGTGGAGTCCTTGGTGCTCTCTGAGCTTGGTGGTTTTCTTGAGGACGTTTCATGACCCAACTAGGGAACTTCATCAGTGTTAGAAGGGAGTGAGTTTGTGGGGAGGAGGAGGATGAGGATGATAAGGACAATTGTGGGGTCCTTGGTGCTCTCTGAGCTTGGTGGTTTTCTTGAGGACGTTTCATGACCCAACTAGGGAACTTCATCAGTGTTAGAAGGGAGTGAGTTTGTGGGGAGGAGGAAGAGGAGGATGATAAGGACAATTGTGGGGTCCTTGGTGCTCTCTGAGCTTGGTGGTTTTCTTGCGGACGTTTCATGACCCAACTAGGGAACTTCATCAGTGTTAGAAGGGGGTGAGTTTGTGGGGAGGAGGAGGATGAGGATGATAAGGACAATTGTGGGGTCCTTGGTGCTCTCTGAGCTTGGTGGTTTTCTTGAGGACGTTTCATGACCCAACTAGGGAACTTCATCAGTGTTAGAAGGGAGTGAGTTTGTGGGGAGGAGGAAGAGGAGGGTGATAAGGACAATTGTGGAGTCCTTGGTGCTCTCTGAGCTTAGTGGTTTTCTTGAGGACGTTTCATAACCCAACTAGGGAACATCATCAGTTAGCTTACCTAGTTTGGGTAATGAAGTATCAACCCTGGTGATCAATGGCGTGACAGATGTCGCAGCCAGATCACCCTCACATCCTTTGGGTAATGAAACATCTGCAAGAAGCAGTCAAGCTCAGAGAGCATCAAGGAGCCCACAGTCGTCGTCCTCCTCCTCCTCCTCCTCCTCCTCCTCCTCCTCCTCCTCCTCCTCCTCCTCCTCCTCCTCCTCCTCCTCCTCCTCCCTGCAAATTCTGCTCTCTTCTAGCTCTGATGAGGTTACCTCATTTGGGCAGTGAAAACCACCCAGCTCAGACCTTCTCTTCTTCTGCAGTGGCACCACCCTCCACGCCAGAGGGCGCTGGGGGGCCCTGCCAGGAAGAGTGGGAGAGGTACTTAATATTGTAATTATCTGAGTGCTGAAGGTGATAATGGCAGCCGAGGAGGGAGGAGGGGCCTGTGAACTCAGGAGCTCAAGAAAACCTGGTCCTCCTCCTCCTCTTCCTCCTCCTCCTCCTCCTCCTCCTCCTCCTTCTTCTTCGGGGTTTAGATCAAACCTATAGAGCAGTGTTTCCCAACCTTGGCAACTTGAAGATGTCTGGACTTCAACTCCCAGAATTCCCCAGCCAGCATTCGCTGGCTGGGGAATTCTGGGAGTTGAAGTCCAGACATCTTCAAGTTGCCAAGGTTGAGAAACACTGCTATAGAGTACCAACAGGAAGCCAACTTCTTGGCTTTGTCCTTGGCCAAACATATTCTTCAACCTTCCTCCTGCTTGCCTTCCCTATTAGCAAAGGGAGGAGGAGAAGGCAGGGCCCCCGCATGGGTGAATTAATACAACCCGGAGGCCAGAAGGAATCCGGGCTGGCACCGGGCAGGGGTAAAACTGGCCCTTCCTGAAAAACGAGTGCAGGAGTTGCCACCTCTTGTGCTCTGCTTTCCTGGAATTGGCATCTTCCCTGAGGACATGGGGCTCAGAGGTGTTCATCCTGGTTGGCAACCCCACTCCAGCGAGGAAAGAGCGGGCAGGAGGAAGCCTCGATGCCACCTGTGCAATATAATTGCACTAAAAAATTTGGTTCTCCCAGGTTGTCCTCAGCAGAGGAAAATATGTAAATGTAACAAAGGTTAGAGGGGAGGGAAGGAGGACAGTAGGGAAGTCAGGATGGAGAGGAGAAAGGAGAGGAACAGGAAAGGCAGAAGAAGGGGGGAAGGATAAAGAGGAGGAAGAGAAAGAAGAGAAGGGAAAGGAGGTGGGAAGAAAGAAGGAGAGAAGAAAGAGAAGAAACTGGGGGAGGAAGGAGGGAGGGAAGAGGAGAGGGTAGTAAAGAGGGAAAGAGGGAGGGAAAAAAAGAGAGAAGGAGAGTTGAAAGGAAGGAAGGAAGGAAGGAGGGAGGAAAGGAGGGAGATTAAGAGAAAAGGAAGGAGGAGGGAAAGAGGAAGGGAAGGAGGGAAGGTATGTGAGAAGGAGGGGGGATCGAGGGAGGGAAAGGAGGGGAAGGAAAGGAGGAAAGGAGAAAAGAAAGGAGGGAAGGCAGGGGAGAAGGAAGTAAGGGGGAGGAAGAAAAGGGTATGGAAAAGAAGAAATGAGGGAAGAGAAGAGGGAGGGAAGGAATAAGATACCTAACCTTTGATGTTTATAATGATTTGATAGTATGGGAATATCTCGAAATGTAGTTGTATTGCTTTTTACAAGTTATGGATGTTGTATTTTCTTTTTACCAATAAAATCTATTTAAAAAAAATAAAATAAAAAATTTGGTTCTCCCAATAGCTGGCTGGAGAATTCTGAGAGTTGAAGCCCACAAGTCTTAAAAGTTGCCAACTTTGAAGACCTCCGCCCATCTCTGCAGGGTTTGGTCTCCTGAACTCTGCCCCAAAGGACCGAGTAAATGACCCTTCCCCATCCTTTCCTTGACCGCCTGAGCTCAGACATCTGAGGGGCACAGGAGCCCTGGCCAAGCTGGGCCACGCCTAGCAGAGCCCAACGCGAGACTCACGTTGGGAGCAAGTCCACTCCACCTTGCAGAAGTGTGTCTCCTCCTGAGCTTGACGCAATTAAAACGCAGAAGAAGGCGCCAGCCCTAAATTGGCAGCGCGCCCCTCCCTCTGTTCCTGTTCAGTGATTGGCCTATAATTGCGGGTTTATTGGCTGTACAGCTATTGTGTAATGACATGTTTGCAAATTAATTTTTATGGCTCATGCCATTAGCATATACGGCAGAGGAGGGGTTCGTATTAATTACCGCCGTTGTTCGGGTAATCCTGCCGAATTAAAAACGTATAAAAGGACGGCAGTTGAAGGCACCGCGGGTTCGGGAAGGTGGGTGGGTGGGCAGCCCTGGCACCTGATTGGCATCGCCTGTAGGAGGAGGCCGGTGGAGAAGGACAGTTGGGTGGGCGGATGAAGATGGTGATATCAGGGAAAGCAACACTCGGCTTCTGTGTCCTGAGATCAACCAGGCTCCGAAATGGGGTACAATTTCCTTTGAGGAAGGAAGGAAACATGCCTGTCAGCACTCAACAGAAACCTTTCAACCACAATCCTAAACTGTGGCTTATTGCACAAACCACCATTGCCCTGGTTGGAGCAATTTGCTAACTCGCAGGCAGAGAAGCCACATTGTGGCTTAGCGTAGCAATTATACCCAGCCGGGAAGTGAGATGTTTGTCTGGAGTGACTCAGCTGAAGAGTTTACAGGCCAGGTTCCGAAAGCAGCAGAAAGCGGGGCGTGTGTGTTATCTTGGCCTTCGGTGAACCTAGCCAATTGTGGCTTATTCAGCAAGTCATAGTTAAGCGCCAAACATCGATCCGTGCATTGTTTAGACCCTGGGTGTCTTCAGCCTCCGGCAGACATTTCTCCTGTCTGCTCCTCATCCTAAAACCTTCACATTTTAGACGCATGGCTCAATTCTATGGGCTACTCATAAGCACATGGATTTCCAGAGCTTTGGTTCGTTCCAGAATCGGGGCTTAGGTCTAGCACGGAGCAAAAAGCCTGCGAACATTCCCATCAGTGTGTGTGTGTGTGTGTGTGTGTGTGTGTGTGGGCGCCTGCGTGTGTGTGCGCCTGTGGTTGTACTGAAACATCTGTATCTCTAGGACCTGGGGTGGAAATGGGGCATGTTGAGGATGTATGTGTGGTTTTGCTCAGCGTAATCTTACTAATTCTCTGGCACCCAAAGGGCAGCTAGCAGCTCCTTCTGAGCACCATAGCTGATGGCCTTCTCTGTAGCTGCCCCCGGCCCTTTTGGAACGATCTACCCCCAGAGATCCGGACCCTCCCCACTCTCTCGGCCTTCCGTACGTCTGTTAAGACCTGGCTGTTCCGGCAGGCCTGGGGCTGTTGATCTTGACCGAACTTCAGCCCCATTAAGATCGAGTGCATGTTGTGTCCTTCTTTTAATTCGTTTCTTCGTCTTCTATTTTAAACTTTTTAAAATACTTTTAAACTGTTTTATGTAAGCCGCCCGGAGTCCTTCGGGATTGGGCGGCATACAAATCTATTGAAATTGAATTGGAATTGATCCGTCGTGGGGGCACAGCCTGGAAGGATGTGTGGGACATCATAGTGCTCCCCATAAAACTCTCCTTGAGCTCCAGTTAAAGGGCCAAGGTGGCGCAGTGGTTAAATGCAGCACTGCAGGCTACTTCAGCTGACTGCAGTTCTGCAGTTCGGCTGTTCAAATCTCACCGGCTCAGGGTTGACTCAGCCTTCCATCCTTCCGAGGCGGGTAAAATGAGGACCCGGATTGTTGTTGTTGGGGACGATATGCTGACTCTGTAAACCGCTTAGAGAGGGCTGAAAGCCCTATGAAGCGGTATATAAATCTAACTGCTATTGCTATTGCTAGCTGAGGTGTCCCCTACTATATTTCTTCAAGGTCAAGATTCCCTCGTGTCCAACTCAACTTTTCCTTGTAGTTTTCTTGCATCAGTTTTTTGAAGCAGGAATTCCCAACCTCAGGGCTGCAGCCCATAACCAGGCCTTGAACCGTTCGGAACCGGGCTGCGGAAGTGGCAGGTAAGTGCACGCGCATGTGTGCACATCTCCTCTTGCGCCAAGCAGGGTATGCCGGCAGCCCATCCTCTCTTCCCACCCCCTCTGGCTGTTCCCCAAAGCCAGAAAGTTTGGGGAACTTTGCATTAGAGGAAGTTGTTTAACTTTAATCTCATCCAAAAAACACTGGCCTTGCACAATCAACCCTGTTTCATTTCCACGTTCAGCTAGATGGGGCCACCTGACAGAACACCACAGGGCAAAACAAAACTCACACTTTTGGGGAACGCCTTTAGATGTGTTTGTTTGTTTTTTACTGTCAAGAGCACGATGACAATCCTTCCTTTTTTTTGTTGTTAAAAGTTTTAATGAGTTTTACAATTATATACCTTCCACCTTCCTTCCCTCCTCCCCGATCCCAGATCCCCTCCCACTGTCCCCCCCCACAACCTCCCAGAGCAAATACAGGGTATAAACCTTTAGCAACCATATACTGAAATTAACTAACTTCAGCGTCATCCATCGCTTGTACTTTTAACTCCCCTTTTGTAAAGCTAACTTTAGATAAGTTGTAACATTCCTTGCTCATTCATTCATCAGCTATCTGGAGTTTCTTAGTCCCATATTTATTTTGAATGTAATCAATCCATCTATGAGCCGAGGTGGCGCAGTGGTTAAATGCAGCACTGCAGGCCACTTCAGCTGTTCTGCAGTTCGGCTGTTCAAATCTCACCGGCTCAGGGTTGACTCCGCCTTCCATCCTTCCGAGGTGGGTGAAATGAGGAGCCGGATTGTTGTTGGGGGCGACATGCTGACTCTGTAAACCGCTTAGAGAGGCCTGAAAGCTCTATGAAGCGGTATATAAGTCTAACTGCTATTGCTATTGCTATCTTCTCCATTCCAGCTTGTATTTCTCATCTGAATAATCCTTGAGGTTTTTAGGTTTATAGGTTTATAGGTTTTATTTAGTTTGTATGCCGCCCTATTCCCGAGAGACTCAGGGTGGCTAACAATCTGAAGGGGAATGGGGGGGGTTACAAAATAAAAATAAAAAGACAAACAATTTAAAAATACAGCAACAGTCGTAACCTCGGATGGGGCTGGAAGGTTCAACAGCCCCCGGCCTGCCGGAACAGCCAGGTCTTAGTTGCTTCGCGGAAAGCCGGAAGGGAGATGAGGGTCCCGGATCTCAACGGGGAGAGGGCCGGAGCAGCCACAGAGAAGGCCCTCCCCCGGGGGAGTTGCCAGCTGACATTGGCTGGCAGATGGGATTCGGAGGAGGCCTAGTCTGTGTGATCTAATAGGTCTTTGGGAGGTAATCGGCAGGAGGCGGTCTCTCAAGTACCCAGGTATGCAGATATTTTAGCCGTCTCTGCTAAATTTGTTACTTTTAAACAATAATCCTTCCTTGAAAGAAACTCCTTCCTTGGTAGGAATATGGAGGCGAAGATACTTGGGGTGTGTCTTTGAACTCTGTGCATTTCTCCCCTTTGCTTGAAAGTGGAAGCCGCTTCCCTTATGGCCTGAGGGTCAACCTTCTGCAAGGATGGAAGTTCTCACACCAGAGTTGATGCCAAGGAGTAAAAAGAGACGCAACGTGGTTTCTCGGGCTCTGGTTTTTGGTGGCCCTGAAGTCTTTCGGATGTCGGACTGAACATTTTGACTTCTGAGCTAGAATTACCCAAGTCCTCTTCCCTCCCACTCAGTCTGTCGCTTCTGGCCAGGTTTCGACGGTCTGCCAAAAAAATTAAGCAAGGTAGTCTGGGTCAGCATGGACTGGAGGCTGCCGACCTCCCATCTGTGCTCTGCAGAGAAAGTTTCCACAAAATATATATTTGTTCAATGAACGGCTGAGGTGTTTCCAGTTTCCTTTTGCTCCGGAGAGCTGTAAAAACCTTTGGCAAACTTTTGCACCAGCTCAGGGCCTGCGAACCTGGCTTTGCAGCGTTAGGAGGAGACAGAGGGGTCTTCCTCCTAAGCAGCGTCATTTCCTCCCCCTCCAAATTCACAAGTCGCTGTTCGGTTACAAAACAACAACAACAACAACAAATAGTTTCCTGTTTCTTTCTTTTTCTCGCTTTCTCTGGATTGAAATCCTTGTGCTGGCAGGAGTGGAGAAGTTGCTTGCTTCTCCCCATTTCAGAGGCTCCCCTTGAATGTGGGAGTTGGGGTGTGTGGTGGGCCCCCTGGAGAGGTGGCCCTTCCCTTGGTGGGGGGGGGTGGGGGGGCTTTCATTTAAGCCTCCTCTCTGCCTTCTTGAGGCTTTTCTGAAGGGCCGTCGTTCTCGGAACAGGATGTGGCTTCTGTGTGCAAGGCAGAGATACCGCTCTCCCCCCCCCCATCTTGATCTCCGGGCTTAAGAGGTGAGAGTTTCCTCACCGGAGGAGGAGGAGGAGGAAACGGGGTGCCGTTTGTCCCCCTAGAGCAAGCGGGCATCATAACCGCACGCCTTTTCCTGTTGCCCGCTGAAGCTTTCTGTGGAACTCCAGGGCTGGCAGCCCGAAGCCTCTTCGGCGCATCTTGAAAATATATATATATATTTAAATAACTGCCGCGAAGCTTTTTAAAAAATGGCCCATCTGATCCGGAACGTTTTTCTTACCCAGCCCTGCCGGGTTTTTATTTATTTATTTATTTATTTTCAAACAGGAGATTTGCTGATTCAATGAGCCAGCCCTGCATGCCAAATGCATTTTTAATGCATTGCATCGCAGCAGGCTGCGTACTTCGGAGGGGGAAAATCCCCCGCCTCCCCCCTGTTTTCCATTTCATCTGGTTTGCCTTGAGGTTCAAGGATACCCCTCTGTCTTTAACTCCCCCCCCAGCCGCCCCCCCCGCCCGCCAGCCTGACCCAATAAAGGCTTTAAATGCTGACTGTTCTTGGCTGGCAAAGACAGCTTTGAAAAAGGGAGCAGAGTCATCTGTGGCCTCGGAGGTCTGGGTGATATTTTGCCAAGGCTCCCTGCCATGTTTTACGCTGGGTGGGCTTGTCTTGATGACCTTCAAGAACCCCGGGGACTTTCAGCGATCCTGCTTGGAACCTTTAGTGAAGGATTCCTCTTGGGCAACTGGGCAAGATCTGGAACTGAATCTCCCCGTGGAGATTCGAATCCTCACCACCCTCCAGGCCTTCCGCAAAGCCCTTAAAACCTGGCTGATTCGAATCCTCACCACCCTCCAGGCCTTCTGCAAAGCCCTTAAAACCTGGCTGTTCCGACAGGCCTGGGGCTAATGAGCTTTTGTCCCCCCTCGAATGGTATGGTTGTTGTGTGCTTTTAAATTGTGGTATTGTTCTGTTCGTCTTTTTTATTCCTTATTTGTACCCACCCACCCCTTGACTTGGGTTGTGAGCCGCCCTGAGTCCCCTTCGGGGAAAAGGGCGGCATAGAAATATAATAAATTCAACTCAATTCAATTCAATTGGGTGGGTGGAGGGAGAGAGAGAGAGAGATTCAGGTTGGACCAAGGAATAAAATCTTTGCTTGGCCTGCAAGGCTGCAGTTTGCAGGGGTCTCTAAAGAGCAGACAGTTGCAAGAGTTGGGGGGAGTCTGAAATGCATGTATTTATTCGATTTTTATCCTGCTTTTATTACTTCGGAACTCAAGGCGGCAAATGGTCATACTACTCGGTCCTCCTCTTACTCCCCACAAAAACCACCCTCCGAGGTAGGTTGGGGCCCAAGTCACCCCGCCGGCTTTTGTGCTTGGAGCGGGATCAGAACTCACCACCTCCTGGTGATTGCGCTCAAGTCACCCCGCCGACTTTCACGCCTAAGGCGGGACTAGAACCCACGGCCTCCTGGTTTCTGTGGCCTTATCCTCTAGCCCAAACGGCCAGGCTCCTAGTCACTGGGATGGGGTTGGCTGCTTTTGGGGTGAGCAGACCAACAAGCAGACCCAGCGAAAGGAGGGGAAGGGGCTTCGTTCTGGAAAAGAGAAGCTCCACCTTCCTTTGCCAAGGAGACCCAGCAACAATTCTGGCGTTGGTGCTTATTTAGGATGTGCTGGGACAAAGGGGGGGGGGGGCTTTCTCTGTATTTGTGGATTTTCCCCTGGACGGATGGAAAGCAGAGCCTTCTGTAGGGAGGGGGGAAGAGGTGGAGACCCCGAGGAAGACTTTGCCTATTGATTTGCACTTCCAGAGCCCCCCCCTCTTCTTCCCCTGTCCTGAAAGACCAGAAGTGGGTGAAGGGGGGGGTAAGAATCTCACCCAGAGCCATCTGTTTGTCGAGCCCTCCCCTGCCTCTTCCACCCAGCCCCCCCCTTCCCCTCCCTTTCCAAGTGGCATTTTTAAAATTCCTCCTTCCTTCCCCCCCACCCATCACTTTGCTTCTCTACACCCCCCCCTCTCCTCCCTTGGCGTGAAACCTCAGAAGGAGGCGAAGGGGGGGGGGAAAGGCAGCCCGGGGTTGAGTCTCCCCGGCGTCAAAGCGCAGGACGGTGGCGGAGGAGGAGGAGGGAGGAGGCGGTTCGCCTTAGCCGGAGCAGATGCTGGATGCTTCCCCGGCTCGGCTCTTTCATTAGCAGAGACAAATTTCCTTGTCACTTCGCCAGATTTCCAATTTACCGATAATGATTCTTGCATGAAAATTGATCGGGGTGGGTGGGTGGGAGGCTCCGCGGGCTCTGCCGCCGCCGCCGCCGCCGCTCGCTTTTCTTCTCTTCCTGCCGTTGCCCTCGGAGGGGCTGAAGGGCCAGCCTTCCTCCTGCCTGCCTCGCTCTTTCCTCCTCCTCTTCCTCCTTCCTCCCTTCTCCTTTTCTTCCTCTCCTTCCTCCTGTCTCTTCTTCCTTCCTCCTTTCCCTCCTCCCCCTCTTTTCATCTTCCTTCTCTCCTTCCTCCTCCTCCTCCTTTTCTTCCTCTTCTTCCCCTCCTTCCTCCTCCTCCTCTTTTCCTCTTCCTCCTTCCTTCCCCTTTTCTTCCCCTTCCTCCTCTCTCCGCCTCCTCTGTTCCTCTTCTCTCCTCTTCCTCCTCCCCTCCCCCCCCGAGTTGCTGGTGGGACGGAGGCAGCGCTGAGACCCTCTAACTCTCCCCCTTCCCAGGTAGACCCTGGCAGGCTGTGACAGCTGCGCTCCGGAGCCACCTGCGCTCCTGTCTCTGTCCTTTCGGGCGGCTCAACTCAGCACCTGGCCGTCCCCGGCGAGACTCTCGGGGAAGGGCCGGCAAGGGAAGAGACCCTTCGGCGGCGCCGCGCATCCTTTCCCCACCTCTTCTTCTCCCCCCCCCACTCCCTCGCCCGCCCTCTGCCGCCGCCCCCACCCTTTCCCCACCCCTCCTCCTCCTCCCTTTTGTAAACCAGTCGCTAAGGAGGACGCTAAAACAAAGCCTCGTTCCCACTAGACAACCGCGGCGCGCAACTCCACTTCGCCGCCTTCCTCGCCCTCCCTTCTGGCAGGGACCCCCCCTCCCACCCCTTTTCTCTCGCTTCTCTTTAATGCGAGGCTGAGCATGGAGCCCCTTTGAAAACAGACCCATTGACTCCCCTCCCCTCCGCGCCCACCCGCCCCCTCTACCCTTAGCATCCGCGGAGGCGCTGGATGGAGGGAGAGGCTCGCTGAGATGACGGGTGGGGGGGCTCCGACCTTCTTCCCCTCCCCTTCGCCGGCTTCTTTTTAATGCCATTTTTATTTTATTTTTTCCCCCCTCGCTCTCCAAATGAGTGATCCCTAAAAGGGAGAGTCTCCGGGACATTTATTTATTTATTTTAAAATATACACACACACATATATATATTGTTTCGTTTTAAAAGAAAGCCGAGAAAAAGGAAAGGGAGAGAGAGAGAGAGGGAAACCCCCCCACGAGCTGCCCCCTCTTTGCTTCCTCTGCCGCCTCCTTTAGTTTCTCTTTTCTCTGTCTTTGGAGGGTGTGAGTGAGTGAGTGTGCGTGTGTGTGTGTATTCGTGCGCGCGCGTTTGCGCGCGTGCATATTTCTCTCTGTTTGCAACTCGCCGGACTCCACAAAAAGGCAACCGGGAAGGTGGAAGAAAGCGAAGAAGAAGGGAGGGAGGGAGGGAGGGGAAAAACCGGTGGGAAAAGACTGGAAGACAAGCTGAGCCCGACTGGAGCTGTTTGCACAGAAGGACGGAGGTTGTGTGTGTTGCGCTAACACAAAATTGACGGAAGACTCTTTTAAAAAAAAAAGAAAAAATCTGCTCCCCCCCCCTCCATTAGTCCAGGTGCAATTTTTTTAAAAAAAAAATTGTTTTTTTTCCCAACTGACTCCTCCAAGCTATTTATCATTATTTTTTTTTATTCTCCAGCCCTTCCCCTCCTTTAAAAATTTTTTTTTTGTTGCATTTGGATTTTTTGGTTTATTTTTTCCTTCTGGATGCCTTGGGTCAGTGATCTAAACCATGTTTGGACTGAAGCCACCTCTCTATTACTTACCAGGTAAGGCAGCTCTTGATGTCTCCGTCCTTCCTTCCTTCCTTCCTTCCTTCCTTCCTTCCTTCCTTCCTTCCTTCCTTCCTTCCTTCTTTCCTATTTTTCCCTTTGAGTTTTACAGCAGTTGGGTCCTCTGTGGACTCAATCAGTCACCCCAAAGAAACTTTTCTTGAATGGGCTGCTTTGATGCCCAGCTCTGCTTCTGGGAGGTGCGAGACCTGCTTTTGATGCGGGGGGGGGGGCAGTGTGGGGGCAGCCACCCTGGGTGGAAGGGTCAGGCTTAGAGTCATTGGCAGAGGGCGAGAACTCAGCGGCTCGACTCCAGTTGCCTGTTGTTCTGGGTTTAGCTAAGGGTGGTTTGGGGGAAGGACGGAGGGGTGCTTGTATCTGCCAGTGTCTGCCAGTCCCTCGGCAGGAAGAAGGACCTGGCAGATAATCGTGTCCCTTGTGCAAGAGTGGGGGATACATTGGAGGAGGTGTAACAGAGTCATCAACTCCGAAGGTGATGGGCTTGGATCGGTAGGTCCACCCCAGAATGATCCCAATGCTGATGGCATCTACAGAGCACTGATAGGTCTACGATGTTCGTGGATCCACAGTGTTGATGGATCTAGAGAGTTGATGGATCTACTGTGTTGATGGGTCTACAGAGTTGATGGACCCACAGTGTTGATGGGTCTACAGAGTTGATGGATCTGCTGTGTTGATGGATCTACCGAGTTGATGGACCCACAGTGCTGATGGGTCTACAGCAGTTGGCAAGCCTACAGCATTCTCAGATCTCCTGGGTTGATGGCGTTGATGCGTCTACGGCATTGATGGATCGACAGCACGAGCGAGCAAACCTTTACCTTAGTAGTAAAGTAAATCCGGCAGAAGCCAAAAGACCCTCAGCCCCCCTCCCCTCCCCTTGCAAGCTCAGTGCAATTAGCAGCATCTGTGGGGTCTAGATAGCCCTTGGGGGGGGGTGGAGGGTGCATCCCACCCCCCCACCCCGCTCCCTTTGTTCACCAATCTTTGGCTTCCTAAGTGGGGCCTCCTGTTTTATTCAGGAGCCGAAGCACTTGAAGTAATCTAAGGTGAATTAAGAAGAAGTGGTGTGAAGTTACTTTCCAGTTGGTGCCTAATACGGTTTCACGGATGAGTAAGCCCTGATCACGAAGCAGGAAGAGTGGTCTGGAGGGTGGAGCGCTGCTGTCCCCACTTCTCCCTGCCCGCCCCCCTTTTCCTTGCTTGCTTGCGTCTCTTCCTCCCACCCGCCTGCTGCCCCCATCCTCTTAACCCCCCCCCCGGGGTAAGGAAGGCAGCCCTCTCGCCATTGAACCCTCGTCCTTCTGAGTTGGGCCAGGAAAGATGGGTGCAATGCCTACTCAGCGGAGACCTTGCCTTTCCTCATCCAGGGTGAACTCCCCCTCGCCCCCAAGTTGGGGGTCTTCAGCTATCATCACTCTTGCAGATTAGAGGGTCTTTTGAAAAAGCAGGTGCTTTTTTGGGGTGTGTGTGTGTGGAGGGAAGTGGAGATCGTTCTCACCTCTCCTGGCTTGAGTTGGCTACACCGTGGATTGACTGCACTCCGGTGCAGCCGAAGCGCCTAAAGCAGCCTCCTTGGAGACTGTCTGTCAAGCCATTCTTCCCGTGGCTTTGCAGGGGGAAGTGAAGGAGCCCCCCACCTTTCCCCGGCCACCGCTATCATCTCACGCCAGCTGTGGTTTTCTCAGCTCCACCACCGATTGTGTAGGCTTGTTATCAGGAAGCGTCTTCTCTGGGTGGCAGTTGGTTCCAAGAATTTTAACTTTTTTCTTTTCTCTCTCTCTCTCTGTTTCTCTCTGCTCCGATGAAGCGCATTGTGTGCCTGGGAAAAGGGTCACGACAAATGGGCAGAGTAAGCCACAGGTGTTTGGAAGCGTCTTAAGTGACTTGTGGGGTTCTCCAGTGTGGGGTTCGCCATGGTACCCCTGTTTTCACGTGCCCGCTTTGCCTTCTTCCCTTCCACGGTAGTCCCGAGGAAAGCAAAGGGTGAGCATCTATGCCCCTTTACGACTTCAACTCCCAGAACTCCTGTGCCAACCTGGGCTTGGGAATTCTGGGAGCTGAAGTCCCCACATCGTAAAAGGGTCCCAGTGGCCGACTCCCGGATTAAAGTCTTGCAAGCTAAGGTGTTTAGCAAAGGGAGCCATTCGGCAGAGTGTGGAGGTGAACAAATCTAGGGCAGTTTCCACATTGACCTCACTTCTCTACAAGCTGATAAGCTATCAGTGGCTTTGGTGGAGTAGGCCGGGACTCTTCCCACCCACCGATGTACTTGATGGATATCTTGGCCTTTGTTTGTCCTGCAAAGTGTATGAGGAAACCTGTGGTAGGAAGCCAACTTTAAGGGCTGTTCAGTCTAGAGAGGGACGTCTGGTGAGCCTCCTTTGCGCGGATGATATCAATAGAAAAGAATATTTGTAGCTCGGGGATGAACTGTGGGGGTCCTTGGTGATCTCTGAGCTTGGTGGTTTTCTTGCAGAGGCTTCACGGCCCAACTATGTTACGTCATCAGTGCTAGAAGGGAATGGGTGTTTGTAGAGAGGAGGAGGAGGACTGCGGGGTCCTTGGTGCTCTCTGAACTGGGTGGTTTTCTTGCAGGTGATTTATTACCCAACTAGGGAACTTCATCAGTGATACAAGGGAGTGGGGTTTGTGGAGAGGAGGAGGAGGAGGAAGAGGAGGAGGGCAGTGACTGTGGGGTCCTTGGTGCACTCTGAGCTGGGTGGTTTTCTTGCAGATGTTTCACGACCCAACTATGTTACGTCATCAGTGCTAGAAGGGAATGGGTGTTTGTAAGGAGGAAGAGGAGGAGGAGGAGGGCTGTGGGGTCCTTGGTGCACTCTGAGCTGGGTGGTTTTCTTGCAGACATTTTATTACCCAACTAGGTAACAACATCAGTGATACAAGGGAGTGGGGTTTGTGGAGAGGAGGAGGAGGAGGAGGAGGAGGAGGAGGAGGAGGAGGAGGAGGAGGAGGAGGAGGAGGAGGACGGCTGTGGGGTCCTTGGTGCATTCTGAGCTGGGTGGTTTTCTTGCAGACATTTTATTACCCAACTAGGTAACAACATCAATGCTAGAAGGGAGAAGGGTTTGTGGAATGGAGGAGGAGGAAGAGGAGGAGGAGGAGGAGAAGCGGGCAAGAGGAAGAGGACTGTGGGGTCCTTGCTGTTTTCTGAACTTGGTTGAGGGTTTTTTGCTGACGTTTTATTACCCAGGTAGTGAACCTCTGTCCTCAAGGCGAGAAGGGTGTTTTCTTTACTTTCTGTTTATGTACAAGCGGCTGGCCCTGTCACTTGTGGTGGGAGTAATATTTTCTTGGTGGTTCCTTGTGATCAGGCTGTTGTTTCCTGTTCGGCTGTTTGTCTGAGTTGGTTGTTCCTTGACGAAGGCCCTGCTTACTGCTTGGCTGTTGATCTGGTATTACTCCTGGTGTCAACACATTCCCGGGGAATTCTGGGAGTCGACGTCCACAAGTCTTAAAAGTTGCCAAGACTTGAGAAAGACTCGGCTAGGGGGTGAGTGCGCGGAAGGCATCCTTGAATTGCATTACAGTTGTGTTGCACTAAGAGGTTGTTCTTCACTTGGGAGACCCACTAAATAAAGGGAAATATATTTTATTTATATTTATATATTTATATTTTATGATCGTTTATGTTTGCAACACGGATTTCTTGGCCAATGTGAATTTTGAGTTTAGTAACAGTTAAAGATGAATGCAACAGTCTTCGAATATTAAACTGTCACGAAAATATTTTTTGCACGCTTCAATTCAGGTGGATGTACAGATGGTCCCTGGCTTACGGCTGTAACTGGCAGCAGAATTTCCATTGCTAAGGAAAGGGGCGGGGAAGTGAGCCGCACCTGATTTTACCACCCTTTTTGACACGGATGTTAAGCAAATCATTTATTTATTTATTTATTAGACTTATATACCGCTTCATAGGGCTTTCAGCCCTCTCTAAGCGGTTTACAGAGTCAGCATATCGCCCCCAACAACAATCCGGGTCCTCATTTTACCCACCTCGGAAGGATGGAAGGTTGAGTCGACCTTGAACCGGTGAGATTTGAACCGCTGAACTGCAGATCACAGTCAGCTGAAGTGGCCTGCAGTACTGCACCCTAACCACTGCGCCACCTCGGCTCTTTGCAGTCATTGAATGAATCATGTGGTCATTAAGCGTCTCTGGCTTCCCCCATTGACTTCGCTTGTCGGGACCCAGCTGGGAAGGATGCAAATAGCATATCGAATGATTCAGGGCACTGCGGCTCTCCAAGGGCTCAAATTCTGATCATGTGACCATGGGGGGTGCTCTGACGGTCATAAGCGTGAGGACCAGTCATAAGCAACTTTTCTTCAGCCCCCTTGTAACTTGGAATGGTCTCCAAAGAAACAGCTGCCAGTCGAGGCCTGCCTGAATGTCACTATAAAAGTGGGGATTTGGTTTTTCCAGCGGAATTCTTTCTCGACCTCCTTTTAATTTTGCCTCATATAACTTGGTGAACTGTATGTACATATGCAATGTATATGCAAATAGCTCTGTTTTGCAAATGCAGTGAGTTTTTCCTTTTCTCTCTCTCTCATTGTTTTCCTTTTATTTTTCCTTTGTATTTTTCAAAGGATACTTAAATAATCTCCAGGGCTGATGGGAAGCAAAAGGGAGTTTTCCATGTGCAAAACTGGTGCTGGAGCCAACAGTTTTAAGGGTCTTCGGACCCTCACCACTCTCCCGGCCTTCCGTAAAGCCGTCCAGACCTGGCTGTTCCGGCAGGCCTGGGGCTGTTGATTGATATCCAGCCCCGCTTAGATGGAATGGATGATGTGGAATTTTAATATTGCATTTTCTATTTTTAAATTTTAAATGCTTTTTGTCTGGTTGTGAGAGTCCCAATGGGAGTGGGTGGCATACAAATTTTATTAAATTTTATTAAACCTGGAGTGCGCCGTAATCTGGCTGTAGTATGTATCGCCGTTTGAAGGACATTGGAGGTTCTTGGGGTTAGATGAAAGGCCTCCTGTTCCTGATGTTTATTGGGCTGTGATGCTGAAAATAGGATTTCGCTTATTATCTCTGAAGGTGCTTCAAGCTGGACGGCATTAAAGAGGGCCCAAGAGACTGGACTTTAGTGTCCCGTCCCGTCCCCCGTGCCTAAAATTCTTGGCCGTTTGGGGGGGGGTTGAGAAGAAAAATAGCAATAGCAATAGCAGTTAGACTTCTATACCGCTTCATAGGGCTTTCAGCCCTCTCTAAGCGGTTTACAGAGTCAGCATATCGCCCCCACAGTCTGGGTCCTCATTTTACCCACCTCGGAAGGATGGAAGGCTGAGTCAACCCTGAGCCGGTGAGATTTGAACCGCCGAACTGCAGATAACAGTCAGCTGAAGTGGCCTGCAGTACTGCACTCTAACCACTGCACCACCTGGGTCCTACGATGTGTCATGGCCCGAAGACCCTTAAAACGTGGCAGTCCCCTGCGCCCCTTGTAGGTGGGAGGCCACTTAGATGATGAAACACAGAATAAGAGGACTGGAAGAGACCTTGGAGGTCTGCTAGTCTGACCCGCTCCCCAGGGCAGGGAGATCCTATGTCAACGATGGCAAACCTTTTTGACACTGAGTGCCCAAACTGGAAGACGCTTGCATGTATCCTCCTGCGCATGCTGGCACACCAGAAACCCAAAGACTAGCTGGGCAGTCTGCGTGCCTGGTTTTTTGGCCGTTTTCGAGCCATTTTCAGGCCGGTTTTCAGGCTTGTTTTGGCCCACAAAATGCCCCCCAAAACAGATGAAAAACAGCCTGACAAAAAATACCTGAAAATGGCCCGGTTTGGGGGCTGTTTTTCATGCCATTTTCTGGTGCCCGCAAAGAGCAGCTGGTGATGCCAGGCGTGCCCACACAGAGGGTTCTGCATGCCCCAGGTTAGCCATCCCTGTCCTGTGTCATCCCAGGCTTTCTTTGGGATGAATAGGATGGATACACGCAGCCATAACAAGAGCAACGCAACCAGCAGAACGGAATAAGAGAGTCGGAAGGGACCCCAGAGGTCCTCCAGTCTCACCCGAGACAGAATGTACCATTTCAGACCAATGGCTACTCCGGGCTCTTCTTTAAAATGCCCTGCAAAGCCTGGCCTGTTGGAAGTTGCTCCTTCTCTTCCAAGCCCCTGAAAGGAGCCCCCCCCCAGGGGGGGCCTTCTCCTGACCCATTTGCAGTGGGAGCTAAACCCCACGGGGCCCTCCAGGCACCCCTTCCACGTTGAGGGTGGCTGTGTAAGTAATGATAGCAAGTTCATGCCCCTAACCTTTTTTTGGCCGGAAGCGAGCGAGCGTGCATGCCCACACCCATAACTCAATCACCCCCATGCGCCTCCTATGCATGCGTGCATGACCCCCCCCTGCTGCCCCGACTCCCTGCACATGTGTGCACGGCCCTCCTGCCCTCCTGAGGCCTGGGGAGTGCGAAAACGGCCTCTCCCAGCTCTCCGGAGGCCCTTGGAAGGCCAGAAATCAGCTGGCCGGCACATAATTCAATCACCCCTATGCGCCTCCCATGCATGCATGTATGACCCCCCCCTGCTGCCCCGACTCCCTGCACATGTGTGCACGGCCCTCCTGCCCTCCTGAGGCCTGGGGAGTGCGAAAACGGCCTCTCCCAGCTCTCCGGAGGCCCTTGGAAGGCCAGAAATCAGCTGGCCGGCACATAATTCAATCACCCCTATGCGTCTCCCATGCATGCGTGCATGACCCCCCCCTGCTGCCCCGACTCCCTGCACATGTGTGCACGGCCCTCCTGAGACCTGGGGAGTGTGAAAACAGCTTCTCCCGGCTCTCCAGAGGCCCTTGGAAGGCCAAAAATCAGCTGGCCGGCACGCGCATTGTGCTGCAGCTGACCCAGGGCAATGGCTCGTGTGCCCTGAGCGATGGCTCCACATGCCACATGCAACACACATGCCACAGGTTCGGCATCAGGACCCTAACTCTTTTTAAAAATCTAGAACACCCCCCCCCCGGTCATTCTGCTTTTGATGGGTAACCCCAACTTCTATCGAGTGACAGGCCTCCAATGTTGGCCTTTCTGGAATCCGTTCCGTGCTCCACAGATGTTGCTTTTGTGGTCTCGCGGACACCACCGTAATCCTCCCCGCGCTCGAAGGGGTAGGAAACAAGCAAGTGGGTTTTCTTTCTGTGGGATTTGAGCGTGTTCGTTTTTGGGGTTCACCCCCCCCAAAAAAGCTGGTTGTGCCAGGTTTGGAAGCGAGGATGAAGAAGACTCCTTTGTCACTTTGGTTGAGGAGCGATTATGTCAGCGATTAGAGGATGGTTTTGAAGCAGGCTGCGGGAGGAAATCTGATGCTAATATATTCCGTCCCTCTTACACAAGTTTTGTGTTGTAAGGGGGGGAAAAAACACCCCCCACAAAAACAAGCCGGGTGTTTGTTATACACAGCCCTCGTTTGCTTCTCTCTCTTGTCTTGACAAAACCTTCCTTTGCTTTGAAGATGACAAAGCTCGATTTGCATCTTGTGGGTTTGCTCGGCACCTGAAGCAGAATATCAGGAAAGGCGTCCCGGGTTTTTGTCCTGCTAAAAACCAGGTGGTGCCAGACCCGGAGAGCCTCCTGGGCAGATGCGAAGAGGATTTGCGTGGCTTCTTTTTCCCCTTCTCCTTTTTGGCTGCTTTCCCAGCCTCCCCCCCACCCCGGTGGCTCCCCCCCCCCCACTGACAGAGTCCGGTCCAGCAGGATTTGTTCTGTGCAACTTCTCTGTCCCCCTGCAATGGTTGAAGGGATGACTTTAGCTTTCCTGTTAGAACCAGCCTGGCTTTGAGCTGGAGGGAGGTCAAGCTGTGAGTGGGGACAGAGGAAGGACACTCGGCAATAAATTGCTCAGAGGCTGCTCTGAAGTAGTTGAACTCCTCCTCCCATTCAGATGTTGTTGTTACTCTTCTCATTCTTCCTCCTCCTCCTTTCCTTCTCCTCCTGCTTCTCCTCCTCCTCCTTGTCATCTTCATCTTCTTCTACTCCTCCTTTTCCTCCTCCTCCTTATCACCCTCCTCTCCTCTCTCCTCCTCCTTTCCTTCTCTTTTCCTCCTCCTGCCTTTTCCTCTCCTCCTTCCTCCTCCTCTTCCTTTTTCTCTTCCTCCTCCTCCTTTCTTCTTCCTCCTTTCCTCCTCTTTTCCTGCTCCTTCCGTTTGCTCTCCTTTCCTTTTCCTCCTCCTCCTTCCCTCTCTTCTTTCTTCTTCTCTTCCTCCTTCTCCGCCTCCTCCCCCCTTCCTCCTCCTTTCCCCCTCCTCCTGCTTCTCCCCCTCCTCCTCTCCTCCTCCTCCTCCTCTTCTTCTTCCTCCTTATCCTCCTCCTCTCCCTCCTCCTTTCCTTCTCTTTTCCTCCTCCTCTCTTTTCCTCTCCTCCTTCCTCCTCCTCTTCCTTTTTCTCTTCCTCCTCCTCCTCCTTCTTCTTCCTCCCTCTCCTCCTTTCCTCCTCTTTTCCTGCTCCTTCCTTTTGCTCTCCTTTCTTTTTCCTCCTCCTCCTTCCCCTCTTCTTTCTTCTCTTCCTCCTCCTTCTACTCCTCCCCCTTCCTCCTGCTTTCCCCCTCCTCCTGATTCTCCCCTCCTCCTCTCCTCCTCCTCCTCCTCTTCCTCCTCCTTATCCTTATCCTCCTCCTCTCCCTCCTCCTTTCATTCTCTTTTCCTCCTCCTCCCTTTTCCTCTCCTTCTTCCTCCTCCTCTTCCCTTTTCTCTTCCTCCTCTTCCTCCTCCTTTCTTCTTCCTCCCTCTCTTCCTCCTTTCCTTCTCTTTTCCTGCTCTTCTTTTTGCTCTCCTTCCTTTTTCCTCCTCCTCTTTCCCCCTCTTCTTTCTTCTCTTCTCCTCCTCCTCCTCCCCCCTTCCTCCTCCTTTCCCCCTCCTCCTGCTTCTCCCCCTCCTCCTCCTCTCCTCCTCCTCCTTTTCTTCTTCCTCCTTATCCTTATCCTCCTCCCCTCTCTCCTCCTTTCCTTCTCTTTTCCTCTCCTCCTTCTTCCTCTTCCTTTTTCTCTTCCTCCTCTTCCTCCTCCTTTCTTCTTCCTCCCTCTCCTCCTCCTTTCCTTCTCTTTTCCTGCTCCTTCCTTTTGCTCTCCTTTCTTTTTTCCTCCTCCTCCTCCTCCTTCCTCCTCTTCTTTCTTCTCTTCCTCCTCCTCCTCTTTTTCTTTTTATCTCTCCCTTATCTCCCCCTCCTGTCATCCTGTCAGGTGGCCTCTCTTCTATGGAGCACCAGCAGAGGGGAGCAGAGGGTGGAAGCAGAAGGGAAAGTGTCAGGCGTTGAGATCCAAAGCAATTAAAGAAAATTATGCACCTTTCCGGGGGATCTGGAGATGTGAGAAATGCTAATCGCACGAGGAGGGTCATCGCAAATAGAAATTTCAACCTTCAGCAGGTTGGCTGGAGCAGAGGGAGGGCAGGGAGAGACGCCTCCCTCTGCAGAAAGGGCCAGCGGGCATTGTAATTTCCTCCACCTTTTCAAAGGTTTCGCTAGCAACCGCCAGTCAGTCGGTCGCGTCTCACACGGCCTCCTCCCTTCCCTTAATTATCCCCGCAGGTCAAGGGGGAAGAGGACTCCTGATCACACTACAAATGGGTGGTGAGACCAGTCCGGGGCAGCTCTTAACATTTCGCCTCCTGGGCAGTTTCTGAACCTAAAAGGCAGAGCTAACACCGGGGATGTCTTAGCTGGAGTTCCTTGTTCTTACTCCTGGGGCCGAAGAGAGAGAGAGAGACTCTGGGGGGGGGGGTCAATGGCTGGCATGAACAGGACAGAGAAAGGAAGTTCACCCAGAGGATTCAAAGCCCACCATCCAAATTAAAAAGCCCGACTCCTGTGATGGCGAACTATGGAGGGAGGGAAGGAGAGTAGGAGAGAAGAAACGAGGGAAGGAAAGAGGGAGGGAGGGAGGGAGGGAGGGAAGAAGAAGTAGGACCGTTGTAAGATAAGATGGGATCTATGGGATGGTAAGAAAGCAATTTTCAAGTATATTGTCAACTGTAGGGAAAAAATTGTTATAAATGCATATTATTAATAACAGTTATGAGATCACAGTTGAACCATATCTGGTGGCACGGGTGCTCTCAGCTCCAGCACTCATGCATGCACCGGCCAACTGATTTTTGGCCTTCCGAGTGGCTGGGGGAAGCAGTTTTCACCCTCCCCAGATTTCAGGAAAGCCTCCGGAGCCTGGACAGCGTGAAAATGGCCCCCCCCTGCCCCCCCGGAGCCCCTCTGGAAGCTTTAACCAGTTTGTTCTGAACTTTCGGTTGGCCCGTTGGGTCCATTTCTCACCCTCCCCAGGTCCCAGAGGCTTTCCTGGAGCCTGGGGGAAGGTGAAAATACCCCCCCTGAGCCTCCTGGAGGAAAGACCAAGCTCAGCCCGGAGGCGAGTAGTGGTTCGGTTGGAAAACCGAGAAGGTTTAGGTGGTTGGCATTCTTCTATATGGGGAGATCTTTGGTCCTCCGACTTGGCAATTCAAGATTTGACTGAAGCCTCTGAAGACCTTAGTTGGCCCCATGGATGTTCTCGTCAGGACATCATGGAGGCACGAGCTGTTGTGCTTGCTTCGTGTATTTCTTGTGGGGGGAAAAACAGCCTCTCCTCGAATCAATAATTATCGCTATGGTTTTATCCCACCTGACTTTGAAACTATATCTAGAGAGGACCTTGTTGACGTGAGAAGACACATTGAGCGTTGTGTTCCTTTCCCATGCTCCGCTCTCAGACACGGCTGTCCAAAGGTCTTCATGTATGTTCTGTGGTGCTCTACCTCCTCACCCCATATCTGATATTTCCCCCCCCCCTGGAAAATAACTCATTATCCTTCTGAAGTGAAGGGCTCCAGCAAGTAGAACCTGGCTTCAAAGTAGGTTAAACCTCCATCATCAACCTGTTCCATGGTCATTGAATGACACAGCTTTGTTTTCCAGCTGTGGGGGGGTGGGACACGTTAGAAGCCGATGCCCCTCTCCGAGCTGCTTCCCTCTCTCCGCATTATGGGATTGGGGGGGGGGGGCTTTTGACATCAGGGAGGGTAGAGAGAAACAAGAGGCGCGATTTCTCTGTTAACTGTGCCTTTAGTCAGAACAAGGAGTTCACCAAAGCCTTTGCGTCTCTCCTCTTCCTTCTCTCCCCCACCCTGCCCGTTGCTTTTCTCGCAGCCAATTCCCCCCACCCCACTGTTTCACAAGGAGGAAAGGGACAAGGAGATGCATCTCCTGAGCCGTGGGCAGCCCCCAAACTCTTTTTTTCCAGCGCTGGGGAGGCGGCTCTCAAATTACCTTCCCAGCCACTCCAGGTCATTCAACGCAGCCGGTCATTAATAAAAGGAAATTGCAATCAGATTCTATTCGGCACAAGAGGGGTGAGGAAGGGGGCATTAAAAACGGGCGCCATCCGCGTGAGCTGACGGGGGCTGTGTTCAAAGAGACCCAAATTTGTTTTAAAGGCTTGAGCTGGGGAAGGTGGAGGGGGGAGAAGAGACCACAAGGGGGGGGGAAAGAGAAAATCCTTTATCTGCGGAGATCAAAGGCACGGTTTGCTTTTCCACAGGTTTTTTCTCTCTGGAGGGGAGAATAGAAGGTTGCCGGCGAATTGGAGAGCGAGGATAATTTGATTTGGCAGCCAAGCCGCGTTTCTGGTCCCCTGGATTTTGCTCTGGGTCAGGCTGGGTCGCCGGCCTGTGATCTTGTCCAGGCCACGACCTTTGAACTGTCCACCGTGGTCACCTCTGATTTCTCCTGAAATCCCCCCTCCCCTCCTCGCTCTCGATTCTGCAGAAGCACAAGAGTGAGGTTGGGTAGAAAGTCAAGATGGGTCTTATTTCTCTCTGCTCAAGTGAGTGATAAGTGCAGGCGTAACACGTGTGTGGCACACATCTCTGTGGTCGAGGCTGTAGGGCAGAGGTGCCCCCCCCCCGTGCCCACCTGGTTACCACAGGGGTAGAGAGGAGCTCCTCAATCCACGGCGGCCTCTCCTTCTGGGTGCAGGAGTCTACCCATTGTGGTGACTTGGCTTGGCTCATGAATCCCACCTGAACAGCCTGGCCCAACCCTTCTAAGACCCGAGAGTGGATTCTGGAAGGGTTCTACTAGATCCCAAAGTCAGAGGTGATCTCCTGATCCTGTCAGGAAGGACCCACCCAGTGCGTTTCCTGGGAAAATAGGAGCTGGGGAATCGGGTGGAGGCATCTCTGTGGCCACCTCCCTTGATCTCTCCAGAAATGCAGGTGGCCCTTCCTCTTTCCAGGACACCCCCCTCCCCCTGCAAGGAGGACCCCCCCTCCTCCTCCTTTCATCTCCCTCGGCCCCCTTTAGCTCCCCCACCCTCTCTATTTGTGTGTTTGCTGGCTTGTTTGTTTTTGCAGGTGTTCTGTATCTCCCACTTCAGTTCACTCAGGATTAGCTCCATATTAACCCCACACGGAACAAGCATCTTTTCCCTTCCCCGGCAGGTCCTAAATTCCGTTGGCATGGCAACGGTGTCAACCACTTTTGAGGATCTCTCTCCCCCCCCCTCTTTTCTTCCCCTGTGATAATTTGACAAGGGGAGGGGGGAGAAGGAAGAAAAGGGAGAAAAACATAAAAGGAAGATGGGAAAGGAGAGGGGAAGGAGAAAGGCAGTGGACTAATTAC